>NC_079195.1:177223169-177316379 GCF_029499605.1 Hyla sarda
CTCAAAGTCAAGTCCTGCAGCCACCATCAATTCAAGGAAGCTAAAGTCTCCGCTTTGAATCAAGTCAGTCCCAGTCATCTGTTAAATCTTAATCCTTCCTGTACTTATTAGCTGCTGAATACTACAGAGGAAATTCTTTTTCTTTTTGGAATTCTCTCTGATCACGAGCACAGTGCTCTTTGCTGACATCATTATTAATAATAATAACTCTTTATTTATTGTTGTCCTTAGTGGGATTTGAACCTAAGTCCCCAGCACTGCAAGGCAGCAGTGCTAACCACTGAGCCACCATGCTGCCCTTAGCATACATCTGCTATGCACAGTTGCTAAAATGGACAGAGATGTCAGCAGAGAGCACTGTGGTCGTGATGTCATCAGTGTTCCAAAAAGAAAGGAATTTCCTCTGTAGCATTAAGCAGCTAATAAGTACTGGAAGGATTAAGATTTTTTTTAATAGAAGTAATTTACAAATATGTTTAACTTTCTGCCACCAGTTGATTTAAAAGAAAAAAGGTTTTCACCGGAGTACCCCTTTTAAGTCAGCGTGGTCTGCATTCAATTGTCCAGTCCTACTATAAGTCCCATCAAGCCCTTAAGGTCTCTGCATCACTGGTCACCTCCTTGGGCCCTGGCTGAACTGTATAGACTTTACCAACTGTCTTCCCTCAGTAAAGCTACCGTTATTCGTAACTTGGCGTTGGAGTCTTTATTGCCCCCGTGCCTAGCCCAGGATCCAGCAGCATACCTTCGGGTGGTTTTAGGTTAAACCACGCCCTGGCGTCACAAATACAAGGGGTTAAGGCCATCTGCCTCGCTACCACACATTCACTATAGCACAGTGTTTCCCAAGCAGGGTGCCTCCAGTGGTTGTAACACTACAACTCCCAGCATGCCCGGACAGCCTTCGGCTGTCCGGGCATGCTGGAAGTTGTAGTGTTGCAACAGCTGGAGGTGCCCATGTTGGGAAACACTGCTATAGATCAACTAAAATAAATTAAAAATAAAATAATAATAATTTATTATAATAATAATAATAATAATAATAATAATGTTATATATCTGTAGCTTCTCCTTAGGTTAAATGCTACTAAACATGTATTTGTTAATGGAGGGGAGGGATTTAATTATCTGTGACAAAACATTGATGGCTTTGGACTGGAAAGCTGTGATTCATCCCCCGTGAAACGTTTGCTGTCATTTCTAAGTGGATTAGTCATTTTCTCCTTTTGCTCATATATTCTAGAGTGCAGTAGACATTCCCTATTTGCATGATCCTGTGATCTATACTGCAGGGATATTAGGAGATAGGGGACATGCGATACTACATGCAGTCATTCACCTATGATACACGAACAGTGTCCGCCGCAGTGAGAGCCAGTGTATGTCGCTATCCATTCTGACTGATGGCTAAACCCATTTTATGGTGTCCATATGGGAACATAGACAGAGGTTGTAATTATGGGGAAAATACCCTTTTAAATGGGCACTCGGGTGGAATATTATTATTTTTTTTTTTTACTTTTATTGAAAAATCTTAATCCTTCCAGTACTTATTAGCTGCTGTATGCTCCAGAGAAAGTTGTAGTTTTCTGTCTGACCAGTGCGCTCTGCTGACACCTCTGTCAAGGTCAGGAACAGGAGAGGTTTGCCATGGAGATTTGCTCCTACTCTGGACAGTTCGTGACATGGACAGAGGTGTCGGCAGAGAACTTAACTTCCTGTGGAGCATACAGCAGCTAAGTACTGGAAGAATTAAGATTTTTAAATCTGAGTACCCTCTTTTAAGGCTATTTTTACATGACGGAAAATTTTCAAAACATCTGTCCCGAAAACACAGATGGACCTTCTGCAAATTTGCATGTTCTGCTGGCACGAGGACCATACGGACATGCACAGTCTCCATAGACGGCAATGCATTAATGAGTGTAATCATCATGTTCATTTTTTCTGCAGGCCTTGTTCACATGCCCGAAAATGCGCGGAATGAATGTTCTGGCGGTAATTTATTACTTTGTAAAATAGGAGATAGATATCTAAAAAGGGATTTACCAATCCATTTCCTGTATATTTGTCAATTAGCAGATTTACTCCAAAATATCAATGTTCTGTGAAGGGAAGCGTCTTCACAATAGTTAGGGCTCCAGTATGTGACGGATCAGTGTTTGCTTTCTGCTCCAGTAGTTTGGTGTAGATGACACAGATAACATAAAACAATCTGAGTTCTTGTTAATGGCCCGGCTGATTTCAGGAAAACCTGTTTAAGGTCCCAATGGAGAGGATGAACTGGTGACAGAGGGAAAGCAGCTGGAGGACCTTGTGTTGTGCCGGAGCTCCAGCCTTTGTGTTGTGGTCGGCTATGCTGTTACTATGGACCCCTTCAAATAAAACTAGTCTGTCACGGTCTCACTGTTTAAAAGGGGAAAGAATCACTTAGAAAAATAAAAATCCCTTTATTTAGGAGTAATGCTCCACCTTTAAATAGGCACTGTCACTAACTTTATTTTTTGATATGTTGTAGTACTTATGTACTACAACATATCCCTATTATACTTTTATTATTATTATTATTTTTTATTTTTTTATAAAAATGGTTTAATTTACATTTGAAAACCAGCCACTAGGGGGTCTCCCTCCTAGTGGCCGGCTGCAGCCTGGCGTGACGTCACTCCTGAAAAAAACTGATTTTGGCCTGGCAATCAGTCCTTTATCAGTTAGGCTGCACTCGCTCCCTGCCTGTCAATCAGACAGGCAGGGAGCGAGCGCATTGGCTCCCCGGCCGCTGGCTGGGAGGCCACTCCTCCCGCACATCGCCCCGCCTCGTCGCCGCCGCTGTCCCTGCACGCCCGCTCCCGGACTCAGCAGTAAGTGTAATGAGGGAACGGGGTATGCGGGAGGGGGGTTTGTGATGGAGGGAACAGGGTATGCAGGGGGGGGGGGGGTTGTGATGGAGGGAACAAGGTATGGCGCGGGGGGGAGGGAGACGGAGGGGACGGGCTAGCGCCGCATGTAACTAACTAATAGTTTATCTACACATAGTGCCTCCAGCTGTTTCAATACTACAACTCCCAGCATGCCCTGACAGCCAATAGATGTCAGGGCAAGCTGGGAGTTGTAGTGGTGCAACAGCTGGAGGCACCCTGTGTAGATGAACTAAGGGCGGAAGTGACGTGGTGCCTGCTGGGGAAGTCTACCTGGTAGTGAGCACAGTGCCAGGCAGACAAAAGGCAGTTTTAATATAGTAAAAATAAAAATTTTAAAAGCAGGGAGGGGGTTAGAGAGAGATTGGCAATAGGCAGGGACAGAAAAAAAAATAGGATGGTGGGAGCTACCCTTTAAGAATAAGAGCTAGAATGGGCTTTAATTTGCTTACACACCTAAAATAAAAAAGTTACTGTAACTATTTTACATGTCATACGAAGATCTTATACGAATGATCATTCATATTAATCCACATCTGTCTGCTGTAAAGGGGATCTGTTCTGCTTACAGTTTTCTATCATTGTTGGTTAAAGGGGTACTCCGTTGGAGAATTTTTTAAATTTTTTTATCAACTGGTGCCAAAAAGTTATACAGATTTGTAAATTTCCAGTACTTATGAGCTGCTGTATGCTCCACGGAAAGTTCTTTTCTTTATTTAATTATTTTCAGTCTGCCCACAGTGCTCTCTGCTGACACCTCTGTCCATGTCAGGAACTGTCCACAGCAGGAGAGGTTTGCAATGAGATTTGCTTTTGCTTTGGACAGTTCCTGACATGGACAGAGGTAGCAGCAGAGAGCACTGTGGTCTGACAGTAAAGAACTACTCAACTTCCTGTTGAGCATGCATCAGCTGATAAGTGCTGGATGGATAAAGATTTTTTTAATAGAAGTAATTTACAAATCTGTTTAACTTTCTGGAGCCAGTTGAAATTTGTTTTCCACCAGAGTACCCCTTTAAATCTAAATTGGTATACCATGATCCACCAACAACACCCAGTGACTCTCCACTTTGTGCAAGGACAATGCTCTGGCTTAGTCTAGCATGTGGCTGGTGGGATCATTCAAAAAAACGATCTGACTATTGATCAGCCCCTTCGAGTAGCCATAATCTAATGTGCAATGTATGTTAGGTGAATACTAATGTAAATCGTAGCCCCTGACTTGCTAACTGGGGTTCTCAGGGTCTATACACACAGCAGAATTTCCGCTTGCGGAAGTCCACTTCATATTAAAGCCCATAGACTTCTATGGGACTCCGCACTCCCGTTCACCCTTCCGAAATTCCGCTTGCGGAATTTCAGAAGGTTGAATGGGAGTGCAGAATCCCATAAAAGTCTAATGGGCTTTAATTTGAGGCTGAAATTCCACCGTGTGAGTAGACCCTAAGGCTAGGTTCACACTACGGAATTTCCGACTGCAATTCCACTTTGAAATTGCAGGCAGAGATTCCGCTTACTAAAATGTATAGTATAGTGAATGGTTTTCCGTTCACAAATTCACACTTCGGAATTTGTGAATGGAAAATTTGCTTGGAAATTTCCGCCTGAAGAAAGGCGTTGCTCTTTCTTCAGGCTGAAATACTCGCAGAACACATTGCAGTCTATTGGAGACCGCAGTGTCCGCACGCCGACTGATTCAGCCGGCACTGGCCGCACTCGGAATCACCGGGCGGAAATTTTCTGCCCGGAGATTCCATAGTGTGAACCAAGCCTAAGAGTTCTGCAAGAGTTAAGATGAGCATTTCAGGTTAAAAACATTGCACTAGGAATCTGCTATTGATGGCAACAGTGGAGCTTCATTTTAAGGGGTACTCCAGCCCTAATATGTCTTATCCCCTATCCAAAGGATCAGGGATAAGATGTCTGATCACGGGGGTCCTGCCGCTGAGGATCCCCGCAATCTGTCTTCAGCGCCCACCTTTGCAAGCTCTCTGCAGCGCTGGAGGCTCAGAGTATGCAGCGTGACGACCACAAGGCTGGAGTATCGTGACTTCACTATGTCATTCCCCACCCCCTTAATGCAAGTCTCCCATAGACTTGCATTGAGGGGGCGGGGCGTGATGTCACACGGGGGTGGGGTCGTGATGTCACGATACTCCGCCCCATGGTCAGGCTGCCCACTCAGAGCCTCCAGTGCTGCGGAGAGCTCGCAATGGTGGGTGCTGAAAGACAGATTGCAGGGGTCCCCAGCGGCGGGACCCCCACTATCAGACCTCTTATCCCCTATCCTTTGGATAGGGGATAAGATGAATTAGGGCAAGAGTACCCCTTTAAGCCCAATTTGAGTTGGGCTGAGCTGCAATACCAGAAATAACCATATTTTTGAGACTCAACCAGCTAAAGAAGCTGAAACAGCTTTTCCTGGTAGCATCATGACTTCTTACCTAGATTTTGGAATGTATTTTCTGCACTATTCAGCCGAATTTCAATATTGCTATACTTCTACTATTACCACATTTGCACAGGGCACCTACAGCATCTTTGCATCTACAGTACCTTCTGTTATGTATATTTGACATTTTCTTTACATATTTCAATAAACTTTATGTAAACTTAGCAAATAGAAAAAAAAATCTATTTTTGGGGGGGAAAAAGCAAATCAAGTAAATCCAAAGATAAACTCCCTGAAATCTCTATTGTTCACTTTAACACATGACTGCTACATTGTATTCCTTCTGAATGAGTGAATCTACAATACAACAAAAAATAAAGGGAAAAAATATAAAAAATACTGTATATCAGCCTTCTTCAGAGAAGTGATGGCCTTAGAGTGTAGCAGACCTCCCCAGAGCATGCTGGATGTGATCAATCCTATTTAGCAATAGCCAAATAGGAGACAATTAGATAACTCAATTTGTTGACCTTTGACCCTTAGACCCTTTACTGCTCTCAGGGAAAGAAGAGCCTTAATTGGTGTCAGCGACTGGTTGTTCTAAGAATGATGAACTGAATTGTCATTTTAAGACTTAGATTTTGCTGGTTTTCTGAAGTAGAAGCCGCATACTGCTTCCTATTAGTGTTGCTCGTGAATATTCGCAATTCAAATTTTATTCGCGAATATCGCATATTCGCGAATATCGCATATTCGCGAATTCGCGAATATTCGCGAATATAGCGCTATATATTCGTAATTACGAATATTCGTTTTTTTTTTTAATTTTTTTAAATTTTTTTTTTTTTTTTTCACAGTACACATCACAGTGATCACCCCTCTCTGCTTCCAGCCTATGTGTTGTAAGAAGGCTCTAATACTACTGTGTGAGACCGGTGTGCGAATTTTTGCTTATGCTAATTTTTTGTATATGAGAATTTTCGCATATGTTAATTTTCGCACACGCGAATATTCACATATGCGAAAATAAAACGAGAATATTACGAATATGCGAATATTCGCGAATATGACGAATATTCGTCCATATATTCGCGAATATTCGCGAATTCGAATATGGCCTATGCTGCTCAACACTACTTCCTATCATGAGAGACATTAAGTTTTAGCTGTGCTTCTGAGCGCTAAGGGTATTCTATTAATTTCCTATGGCACTGTACTTGGCTATCTCTATCAGTCCTACAAAGAGTTAATCGAGTGGCAGCACCCACTCTTGACCAATGCTCTATTCACATTGTGGAGCAAGTGACTCCTGTTCTGGGGTTCGGTGGGGTTCCATGAGTATTAGATCTTCACTGAACAGATACTTCTCACCTATCCTCTGGACAGCTGAGAAGTTGTGATTTTGGGGGAACCTAGGGGAAGCTGGGTTTATGTGCCAACCCCCACATAAGGGTGAATGAGAGTGCGGAATCCCATAGAAGTCTCTGGGCATTAATTTGAGGCAGAATTCCACAGGTAGAAATTCTGCCATGTGAATACAGTGATCCATCAACTTACAATGGCCTCAACATACAATAGTTTCAACATACAATGGTCTTTTCTGGACCATTGTAAGTTGAAACCAGACTCCACATACAATGCTATGGACAGTCCAGATCTGTGAAATATGTCAATGGCCGGAAGAACTGACCAATCAGAATGGACATTTTACTGGTAAAACCCCTGTGTTAATGAAGCGTGTGCACTGACTGGTGTCTGTTAGCGCCCCCTACAGTACAGGGAGGTATTACATGTTCTGTACTCTTTACCTGTGCCAGGATTAGCTGCTCTTTTGGACACCAGGTGAGGGCGGCTCCATGTTACTTTTTTTAGGACATTGTGTGTTCTGTACAGGACCCCGAAGAAGCTCCTGTCCTCTATATAGACCAGTGCTTCCCAAGCAGGGTGCCCCCAGCTGTTGCAAAACTACAAATCCCAGCATGCCCGGACAGCCTTTGGCTGTCCGGGCATGCTGGGAGTTGTAGTTTTGCAACAGCTGGAGGCTCCCTGCTTGGGAGACACTGACATAGACAGTGATTTACAGCTCCCAGCAGATCTTTCTTACTTTTATATGAAAGGACTTGCTTTATCTATTTTTATTTAATTCTCACTTTCTCACATTCTGACATTTTGGTGCCTTTAGAACCAATTACCAGGTTTCCATAGAGTTCTGGTCTCAACATACAATGGTTTCAACATACAATGGTTGTACTGGAACCAATTAATATTGTAACTTGAGGGACCACTGTATAGACCTTTAGGCTAGGTTCACACTACGGAATTTCTGCTTGCAATTCCACTTTCTGCAGGCAGAAATTCTGCTTGCTAGAATGCACGAGCTTAGTAAATGGGTTCACAAATCCGTTCACAAATTCACACTTTTAAAATGGAAAATCCGCTTTTAAAATATCCGCCTGAAGAACACTTTGAATGAATGTTTGTTTGTAGTGGAGAAGATCCTCCATTGCGGCATTTACAGAAGCCAAACTTTGAAAAGAAAGCGCTCACCCGTGATTAACTTTTTTTTCATGAACTTTATTCAATAAAAGCAGCCATAGTACAGTGGGTAGAAACAGAGGCGCAGGAAACCTGACTGTTTCCTGCGCCTATAGCACTTCCTCGGGCCGCCAAACAAGTCCGACACCGCTACTGTTTGAACACGTCCACTATGTACTATATGCTAGGGCTAACACACAGGAGTGCTGTTCTACAACTCAGTACATGAATCCAATAGCTTTTATTGAACTTTATTCAATAGAAGCAGACTTGGTACAGCAGGTAGAAACAGGGGCGCAACCTCGCGGCAACCGACTGTTTCCTGCAGGCAGCCCGAGGAAGTGCTCTTGGGCACAGGAAACAGTCGGTTGCCACGAGGTTGCTCCTCTGTTTCTACCCACTGTACCAAGTCTGCTTCTATTGAATAATAGAGATGAGCGAATTTACAGTAAATTCGATTCATCACGAACTTCTCTGCTCGGCAGTTGATGACTTATCCTGCATAAATTAGTTCAGCTTTCAGGTGCTCCTGTGGGCTGGAAAAGGTGGATACAGTCCTAGGAAAGTGTCTCCTAGGACTGTATCCACCTTTTCCAGCCAACGGGAGCACCTGAAAGCTGAACTAATTTATGCAGGATAAGTCATCAACTGCCGAGCCGAGAAGTTCGTGACGAATCGAATTTACTGTAAATTCGCTCATCTCTATTGAATAAAGTTCATCACAGATGAGCGCGTTCTTTTCCCTTTCTATACGCTATTGGATTTATGTATTGAGTTGTGGTACGGCACCCCCATGTTAGCGCTAGATCAGGTGAAGCCACAACCATCTGCATAGTGCATGTGTTCAAACGGTAGGGGTGCTGGACTAGTTTTCAGTTGTTTGGACAAAATTTTTATTTTTTTAAATGGTCGATGTACACCTAAGGGTGAGTTTACACATGTCAGATTTGCCTATGACAAATGCAATGTGTATTTTTTAGAGTCTGCTGCAAAAATCCAAAGCTGACACTAGATTTTTCATTTTACTGTCTTAGTGCCAGCAGATCTCTACAGAAATGAATCCCATTGTCTTTCACCAGGGTTATTCTGCAGAATCCACAAAAATAATGAACATATGGCAGATTTTAGAATCCACAGCACAGTCAGGACTGGCTCTGTCTATAGGCAAAATAGGCAGCCACCTACAGCTCCCTCTTGATGGGGGGCACCGCTCTGCCTGCCACAAGAAAGTTAGACAACCAGTATATGAACCACTCGCTCAGCCTACATGAGGAGAGGGGGCTTGTTACAGTGTGTCAACCCAGTAGTAAGGTGGGGCGTATGAATGGGCGAAGTCAAGGGGGCGGCAAAATTAGGGTGGCGAAAAACCTTGCACCAGCCCTGAGCACAGTCATTGTCTCCTGCTGCATATGAATGAGGTAGAAAATACTCAATTTACTTGCATTTGTCACTGGTTTAAATGAAGATTTAAAGGGGTACTCCACTGGGAAAAAAAATTAAATCAACTGGTGCCAGAAGGTTAAACAGATTTGTAATTTACTTCTATTTAAAAATCTTAACCCTTCCAGTACTTATCAGTTGCTATATGCTCCACAGGAAGTTCTTTTATTTTTGAATTTCCTTTGTCTGACCACAGTGCTCTCTGCTGACCATTTTAGGAACTGTTCAGAGCAGGACAGGTTTGCTATGGGGATTTGCTCCTACTTTGGACAGTTCCTAAAATGGACAGAGGTGTCAGTGGAGAGCACTGTGGTCAGTCAAAGGAAATTCAAAAAGAACTTCCTGTGGATGTACAGCAGCCAGAACTATTGGCAGGGTTAAGATTTTTAAATGAAGTAATTTACTAATATGTTTGACTTTCTGGCACCAGTTGATTTTAAAAAAATAAAATGTTTTCCAGAGGAGTACCCCTTTAAGATCTGAACCTGCACCTAAATCCTCACCAAATCTTGATCATGTCACTATGGTCTCAAATCATTGTAATTGCCCCTGTGACGTTTTCCAACCAGGGTGCCTTTAGCTATTGCAAAACTACAGCTCCCAGCATGCCCAGACAGATGAAGGTTTAGTTTGGAAATGCTGCCACAGAAAGACTTTATGATCAGACAGATCAGGGGGGATTCATAGCATAGTGATTCATAGACAAACTTGCTACATGAGATAACCCCACTAGAGGTAAATACAACTTTGTTCCTGCCACACCCCTTTTTCGTAAAAAAAAAAACATAAAACCCACCAGAACATGAATAGGTCTTAAGAGTTGCACTTTTGTCACATGTTCTTTAGGAATGTTTTTATACCTTCCTTATAAAAAATAAACAGAAAAATGAAAAAAAAAATTATAGATATCACCCAAATTTTTTTTTTGCCATATTTAAACACCTCTAACCTATATAAGCCTACCCCTATTTTCTCCTACAGTCTTTAATGTAATCATATACTAATGGCAATGGTTACTGCCAAGAAAGCTATTTTCATTTTGACACATTAAATGGAGTATAGAACAAGGCAAAAAAGCCAAGCCTATTAATCATAGGATTCTGACTGTTGGCTACAAGAAGGGCACAAACAATCTCTTTGATGGAACCACACACAGTCTAAAGGTGGCCATAGATAGACTGGTGTTCTAAGTATTTCGGGTGTTCAAAATATTTTACTTTCAGCTTATTAAACATTATGGAAAGCTGGAGGGGTACGGATCCGGCACTGCAAAACTAGGGTAGAACGATGGGGAGGCGGTGTAGTAGCAATGCAGGTAAGCCGTGAGTGTGGACAGCGGTGGTGCAGCTCGCATACCCAGATGTAATCCAAATAGAAGAAAATCAAAGAGACTTGCACTCACCATCCACGAATTTATTAGCTGGAGTACGGGCACATACAGCAGAGGCAGGGGCACAAACGGGACAAAATGTTTCACGCTTGAGGACAGGCAGGGCCACGCCTTGGGGGGCGTGGCCTGGCAGCCGAGGCGCATGGTCGAGGTCTGAGTAAGCTCCATGTCTAGACCCGCTTTAGCGACCAAGATACAGCTCCACATCACCAGAACTGCATTCCCGAGGCTTGTGGAACACCCGCTGGGATGCCGGTGAAGAGAAAAAAGCAGCCGAAGGTCGGCACTTTAGCGAAATTTCACTTTGTTCCCTGCGCTGCTCCGAGGCAAGATGGCGCCGGCAGCTCCTCTACCTGTCCTTCAGCGCACTGCCTGCAGCCTCAAGAACGGAGCGCATCACACGCTCTGCTGCTGCCTCGGAGATCCACATCTGATCCGGCCCTCCATGTCTCTGTTCCTGCCGCAAACTCGCCACACCCGAAGGATGGCCGGTCACCGCAGCGTGAATCCTTCTCAGGGATGGCTGCTTACTCCTCCCTCCATCTCGGCCTGATGGCGTCTCACCCTCCTGCAGCCCGGATGCTCCACAGAATACAACCAAGTTTCTCTATCTTTTCCGCACTGTACCTATTCCCCTTCTCTCTTCTTTCTTTTCTTTTTTTTTATCTGGGCAGGAAGGAGACCCAGGCTGGCTCCAAACATTCTCTCTAGATCCAAAGTAGTAGGAGGTCTGGGTTCTCCTAACCTACATTTCTAGTGTTTCAACCTTGGTTTCTCCCCTGGTTGGAAATTGAAAGTTTTTTTCCCTTAAGGATGTCCTGTATGCCCCAAACTTATCCAACCCAATAGTGAAGGCATCTTATCTAGCTTGGTCTTATTTCACTTCACACATGGACACTCCTGTCCGTTTGAGTCCAAACGATCTTCCAATCTCCTTTTATTCAAGCCCAGATTCCAGACCTATACCTGTCCACATGGAATAAAAATGGTATCGCCCATGTCGGGCACATATTAGATAGAGGCTCCTTACTGTTGTTCTCGGACCTAACCGTGAAATACAGCATCCCTAACGAGGACTTTTCTAAATTCCTACATGTCAGACATTTCATGCACACCCGCTCCATGTGATTTAGATTGCTCAGCCCTTTGCCTCCTAGCCTCCCTGCACAAGGGCTTAAAACCTTTATACAATGCCCTTATAACACACCAGAGTATCTCCAAGCCCTACTGCTTACGTTTATGGGAAAGGGACTTACAAGTTTCACTCCCCTTACATACATGGGAGAAGGCTTTCAAACACTTACACAAGGCTCTGCAATGTTCCTTCCATATAGAATCGGCCATGAAAACAGTTTTGAGATGGTACTACACCCCCGACAGACTTGTGGTGATATACCCTGAGGCCTCTGGAGAGTGTTGGAGGAACTGTGGAACAAGGGGCAATTTGTATCACATTCTCTGGGAATGTCCACATGTCAGACCCTTCTGGTCTGCATTTGCCACCTTATTAAAGAAAGTCCTAGACAATAACGTACCATGGTCACCACAATCAGTCCTATTATTTTTAGATCTCTCCTCTTTGTCCAAGACCACACGTGACCTATACTGCATTGTGTGCATAACGGCCAAGATAGCCCTAGTGAGTCAATGGAAAACAAACTCTGTTCCGCCCATGGACTATGTGATAACAAACCTCAACACAACTTATTCATTTGAGAAAATTATTGCCTTGGGATCCAGCAATTTTAAAGCTTTCCAAAAGATATGAAATTGCTGGACTTTGTCCTCATACTGTGTAGACATATAACGAACCTTTTGTAAGGTCTCTGGTTAAGTTATCCCGTTTTATCTGAGTCCGTTCACTCATATTGCCAACATGCCGTATTTATATTTATTTTAATACCCCTGGAATACTTATACTACTCTAACATTAATGAATAACCTCACACCTGATATAGACCTGATCGCTTAGATTCACTGATTGAAAAAGAATACCTTCACCGTAAGTTTGATTCCTGTTTGTATTTGTTCATTGTAAATCAGAATTGATTGTCTTATGATACCTAATTTGCTTGCCTATTGTTGCATCATCTGATGCTTTTTGTTTCATTTCTATTTGATAAAAAAATTCTAATAAACATTATTTACGGGAAAAAAAAGAACACAAACTTGGTCATCACTATTTACTATGAACATGAGTGGAGTTGTTTTCTGATGTAACAGGGTGTTAGTAGTATCCATCTATAACCCTGTGGTCACTCAACCTTTGTTACCTCTTTGCGCTTGCAGGTCGATCCTGAGCATCCGCTATCTGAGAGCTAGGATACCTTCTGCAGTTCCCATCCAGGGTATGGGTGTGGAGTCCCCTTGGGAACATCTCAGTTGATTAGTAAGACTGACACAAAGCTAACTTAAAACTAACTTTGTATTGCATAAAGGGAAAACAACCAAACATCGCACCACACAACAGTAAGCTATAGTATAGCACAAAATCTGGCAAATGCAATGTGTATACATATCTCACCCATCCACAAGTACACCTGCAGCCCACCGTAATCTTCACATTAGCAGCCATTGGGTACCTTCAGTTTGTGTACATTGAGTAGAAGGGCCAATACAAAGTCCTGCTCCACAGTATTACTTGGAGTAGACTAATAACTCTCAATGTCCACAAATGGATCTCAAGGTCTTTATATCTGTATGTAATTCAGGGTGCCTTATTGTGGGGCAGGGAAGAAGGGCTTGAGGCTTTTATTCAGATTAGTCTACCTTTCCTTTTTTTTCTTTACTGCTCACAAAGAGCTTTCCTGTAACCAGCTCTGGATCTCTCCATCTTGCTAGCAGACTCCTCTCAGCTGCTGAAGCACCCTTGAGGCCAGATTCCAGTAAGCTGCTTACTCTGTGCCTTCTCTCTTTCCTGTCTCTGGTAGAACTAAAGAAAAATACAAGATGGCCACAAACTCATGTGAACAGAAACGTCTCCTTCCCCATCTTGAGTCCTTGTTCAGTTCATTTGCTTGTGTAGTCCGCCATCTACTGGACACTTCATATAACTACAGGATACACAACAACAATCCCAAGGGGCTACACATGTAATGGGTTTTATTCTATAGCTAAGTAGACTTTCTATATAGGACTGAATGCTGACCTATGACTGATTTGTAATGGCAGCCATGTTGGTTAACACTCTGCTTTTTCCGAGAGTAATGACTTAGCAGTAGTCGGAAGGTCTGGCACTGCCCTGTCTATTTTCTATCCTCACAGCTTCAGAACACTAAAGGGTAACTACTATGTTGTTGCGACAGCAGCATATACACTTAAACTCTATGCAAAACCGCAGCCCACTGCTAAAGCGAGCAGTCTATAGAATTGCCGGAAGTCTGATGGACTGTCCTATTAAACATATATCCTGCTGCAGCAGCAACATTAGGCTAAGTTTCCACTTGTTTTTTTTTCTGGCAGTTTTTGGAAAACTGCCACTACAGTTTTTGAGCCAAAGTCAGAAGTGGGTCCATGAGGGAGGAGAAATGGAAGTCCTTCCTTTATGTGTCCTATTCCTTTTGAATACACTTCGGCTTTGGCTCAAAAAAAACTGCTGCGGCAGTTTTCCAAAAACTGCCAGAAAAAATAAGTGGAAACTTAGCCTTAAAGCTACTCTTTTTTTTAAAGGGGTTATCCACCATAAGGGGATTTTAGTACGTACCTGGCAGACAGCAATGGACATGCTTAGGAAGGATCTGCGCTTGTCTTGGGGCTAAATGGCTATGTTGTCAGATCACCATAACACTGTGGCTAGCTTTTTGTGAACTTGTATTTCCTGTTTGTTTGACTTTTTCTTTTTTTTCTTTTTCTTTTCTTCTTTTTTTTGCAACAAATCCCACAATTCCATTTTCCTCCCTCCCACACATCAGTCACCCCACCCATTGAAACATAAATGAACTGCATCCATTCAAAAGACCTGTGGTTTTCAATCGGGGTGCCTCCAGCTGTTGCATTAGTTGCAGTTGATCCCTCGACCAATTGAAGCAGACAGGCTCCCTGTCATCAGCTGACTAGTGAGTCAGGTCTCGGCCGCATTGAAACCTGGGAAAAAGCTGAGACAACAGTCATTTTGTATACTGATAAAAATAAATATTGGGGTGAAAATCACAGAAGAAGCGTGAGAAAACAGTCACACACAGGTACAGACACTATATTATGAACTACACTAACTTTACAGCCCCTGTAGCATAGTTAAATAAAATAAAAAATCCTGTAATAACCCTTTTTAAGGTTCAGGAGCTATAAGGCTAGAAAACAGATATACTTGTTGAGCAGAACCAAACTTTCTGACTCCTTTTTTTTCTTTTCTTTTTGCTGCAGGGCCTCTTCTTTTTATCCTGGCCACTCTTTTATGCCAGACCAAGTCTCGAAAAATCCCTTGAATTTTATGAAAATATTTTTGGTGGAATCCAAATTATTGCATTTTTAAGCACAAACAACAACTGGGGCATCATGACATTTTTAGTATGTCTGTATCCCACATCACTCACTGGCCAGAGGAGGACATTATTTCAACGATGTAAGTGGAATTATCTTGTGACCTAACAATAGTAGCCAGTAAATGCCCAGCACTCTCTCCATCAAAAAAAAAAAAAAAAACGCCTCTGTTTAATTTCCGCCACCTCCATCAAATGTTCCTTTTAAAGTTAGTTTGCTCTTCCTTCCACTGTCATTCCATCAGCTGAAAGGGGTCAGCAATAAATCAATGTTATGTCCCCTAACCCCACCTTCAGAAACCCCTCAAAGAAAAGAGAGAGATCCTAAATTATGAGAGAATTCCCAAATGGCCCCAAACATGCAATTTGGTAACATCCCTTTGCACCCAATCTCACCATACAGGCCCGTATGCATATATATATATGAATTCTGGAGAATGATCAGAATTTCCTGGACATAGGACAACAGCAGGTATGTGGCATAGAGGGGTGTGATCCTGTCTAACACAAATATGGCTTAAAGGGGTTATCCGGGAAAACTTTTTTTTTTTTTTATATATATATATATATATCTCAACTGGCTCCAGAAAGTTAAACAGATTTGTAAATTACTTCTATAAAAAAATCTTAATCCTTTCTGTACTTATGAGCTTCTGAAGTTAAGGTTGTTCTTTTCTGTCTAAGTGCTCTCTGATGACACGTGTCTCGGGAAATGCCCAGTTTAGAAGCAAATCCCCATAGCAAACCTCTTTTAAACTGAGCGGTTCCTGAGACAGATGTCATCAGAGAGCACATAGACAGAAAAGAACAACCTTAACTTCAGAAGCTCATAAGTACAGAAAGGATTAAGATTTTTTAATAGAAGTAATTTACAAATATGTTGAACTTTCTGGAGCCAGTTGATATATATATATATATATAAAAAAAAAAAAAAGTTTTTTTTCCTGGATAACGCCTTTAAGATCTGGATGTCTTTTGCTCCACAAGTCAGAAAACCCGAACTCTGCAAGTAATTTGCAGAGAGGTGTTGGCTGTGACTTCTGTGAGTCCAGATCCCAAGATTCTAAGGATGAAGGACTTTCTTAAAATCACCAACAATGAGGGCTGGGACCCTTGGAGTGGCAAGCAAGAAAGAAATCCCTCTGTTATGCTAGGTTCACATTACGGAATTTCCACCTGCAATTCCTTTTTGAAATTGCTTGCAGAAATTCTGCTTACTAAAATGTATTGTATAGTGAATGGGTTTCACACCGGAATTTGTGAACGGAAAATCTGCTTGAACATTTCCGCCTGAAGCTCATTTTTCAGGCAGAAATACTCGCAGAACACGCGCGGTCACTGCAGAATCAGTCGAAATTTTCTGTTCGGAGATTCCTTAGTGTGAACCTAGCCTTCCAGATATCATGGAAAGGTGGGATTTAGAAAGCCACCAATACTGCCTGAACACACAACTATGGGAAATAAAACACATACGCATATTTTGTTCTTTGATATAAATCATCACATTCTTCCATATTAAGCATTTGCCTCTGAAGAGGTTAATTTTCATGCCATTAATATGCACATTTTACCATCATTATGTAAAGAAAAAAAAGCCACAATTGATCCCTGAAATCTGAGGCTTTGTTGTAGCTGGTGTAAGAGTACGATCTTTCTGTAATATTGCCTGCAAGTCATTAATTTCTGCTTCTTCCCGAAGAAAGTGAGAGGTATATCCTTACATTAATAACATGCGGCTCATATTTTAGTTTTTTCGCTCATTTCCTCTCCTTCCAGTAATGCACACGGCTAATTATGTGCAATGGCTTTTCTTCCACATCCCAGTAACACTATCCCTGGACGCTAATTGCTCAGATTTCTGAAGGACGTTTTTGTTTGGAAAACAATCTAATCCCAGTAAAAGTAAAGCTACATTTGTGAAATATGTTTAAAATGGGGACCAGTAGAGTACACAATCCCCAACAGACCTAACTATAGTCACTGCAGACTATATATAGTGCCATTATACCGGAGTATAGATGCATGCACAAAAACTGGAGTCATTTGAAAAAAGTATATTGGTATGTATAAATCTCTTTATTAGACACAATAACATTTAAAAGATGAGGAGGAATCCACCAAGAGGGGGAAGAAAAATGGGTGTCTCACAGGTTGCCATACAGATGTCTATACAGAAATATATACTAACATCATGAACCACTAACAGTACAATGGAACAAGGTCCTAAAGTGTAAGTAGCATGTAGCTTCTACAATCATGATACATAGCATGGAACAGGGTACATTACCGCAGAGTAACAAGACAGGCACCGGAGCGACACCACCCCAACGCTGGCGTTTCGGCAAATGCCTTTGTCAAGGGCATTTTGACAAAGGCATAATTTATTATTATTATTATTATTATTATTATTAATATTATGATATATATATATATATTTTTTTTTATTACTAAACCAATTGGCACATTGCATAGATACAAAGTAATTGTAGAAGTGTAAGAGTAGTTTTCCAAACAAATGTGGGTGGGTGATAACAAACGGATAGGAAAGAACTATACAATGTGGACAATAGAAGTGTACTGACTATATCATATGCTAAAGTGGTAATGACTAAAGAGCGGTGAGCAGCTTTAGTCCCATATTGTGCTTCTCCTTCTAGGACAGGGTAGGGGGGGGGGAGAGGTGGGAGGAAAAAAAGTAAATTTTACTATATCTGAACATAGCCTTGGAGAGTATTAATAAATCTGGGCCATTATATCAGTTCTCCCAGAAGTGTTTCTTCTACTCACTCCTTTTAATTTATCCAAAATCTGAATATTTAACCCCTCATATGCTATAGCTAGAATTATTTTCCCATAACTGGAATTATTTTCCCATGTGACATTCTTATTTGACCTTTTACATGGGCTGAATAAGCATTGCTAAGAACACTCATTCCTGATAATCCACATGTGTACAAGGGCCAACGATTAGATTAAAAGCCCTGATGTCCTGTGTAAACAGGAGACTTGCAGCCGACAAAGATGAATTTACGAAAGATAAACCACACGAATGATCAAGCCTTGTGAAGGCTGAGCAACTGAGCGCCGATCAACGAGATCGGTGTTTGTTATCGTGGCAGCGTTGACCCATGTAAAAGGGCTTTTATGTAACCAAGAATACGATGATTGTGATAAGTGATACTAGTGTGTGCAAATTTTTTTTTTAACAATTCCAATAACTTTTCCTGTTGATGAAACCTGTTTCCATTGGTCTTTAACAATTTGATTATTGCTATCTCCATGTTTATTGCCGCCTCTAACCTGACCAGGTAAACACTACAAACTATATTGAAAGTTAGGGTCTATGCACACGGCAGAATTTCCGCTTGCAGACTTCCGTCTCAAATTAAAGCCCATGGACTTCTATTGGATTCTGCACTCCCATTCACACTTCTGAATTTCTGCTTGCGGAATTCCGCAAGCCAAAATTCTGAAGTGTGAATGGGAGTGCGGGATCCCACAGAAGTCTATGGGCTTTGATTTGAGGCAAGCAAAAATTCTGCCGTGTGAATAGACCCTAATAGTTTTTTTTCTAAATGACAAAATGGATGATGATGCGCCTTGTAGTTGTCTTTTTGTTTTACTAAACAATAATGTCACCAACAAGAAATGCAAACTCGCAAACAAGCATAACTAATGCATAGTTACATAGTGTCATAAATCTTCCACATCTGGCCTCCATTGGGAAGTAACCTTGTATCACCCAGCTGTCAGGATGTGTAACTATAGAAATCCACTTCCCTGGTCAAGAACCATGTCAGTTCTAGACCGAGTAAATTTTCCATCTCGTAACTATTCTCTTTCATGATAAATTACACTAACATGATTTATAACTGGAAGGCATTGTTTTAACCGGAGCCTGTCGATAGGCGTAAATAAGTGACATGTCGCATATTTTCGTGGCTGTACAAATGCCTCTGTATTTATACATGTTGTGTGCACAGACAACCACTTTGCCATAGACTTACATAAAGCGCATGATCTTTGTCATATGAACATATTGCTTCTGCAAAACTACAAGTCCCATCGTTCTCTGTAACACTCAGACTATGGTTTCTCAACAGCTGGGTTTTATAATAGGGACAGGCGTCTAAGGTCCTATATCTTTGCCTTGTTTAAAAACACCTGCACTGTTGAAAGCAAGGCTCGGTGGATTTCCAGTTAGGGGTACTTGAGGACTGGAGTCTAAAATATTTGACCTAGGTCATAGGACATTTTTTAGAAAAGATCTCATTGTAGGATACATACACATCTGCTGTCCTAAAGTGCAGCCTGTGGACTTTTTCAAGTCTCTGGGGGATATGGTATCTGCTCCTCAGTTTGGGGTATGACATCATTTGGAAAACTAAAATTGACGCTTGTGTTTTCCTGTCAAAATAATAGTTTACCTTGGCAACTCAATAATATATAACTCGTGCTTCAGAATTCCATGTACTGGGCCCTATGGGTTTGTCATTATTCTACCCAAGACTTATTGTTTTCCATTCATTGTGTTCCTAATACTTCCATCCAGTACAGTTTGCAGAGAACAGAAAGTGATGGGCTTACAATGCTCTAAACAGAGAGTTGGTGTCTAACAGGTCATCTATGTGGATGCCATTAAAGAGCTTCTCTTATGTAGATAACACATTTTGTAAATTACGTCAGCCTGGAGATCAGCGGATCACTATGTCGAGTCAACAGTGGTTTATTTTTCACTTGGCACTTTTTCATTCTCCAACAGCAGGTCCCAAGCAGAGGAACTACTTAGTGATGCCCATATGGCCCAGTAGGGCTTCTAGAAAGGGGATACATTTTTCTTTTTGATTCTTCTAGACCACTTCAAACTTGAAGGCAATGTTCTGTATCAGAATGAAGAATGCATTATGGCCAAAGCTACAATAGACAATCTAATATCTATTGGTTCTAGCAGACCTTCGTCCAAGGGCTGCCATTGTTCTGGTCATGTATGTAAAACGAGTAGCTCAAGACTAGGTTGGCAGTCACCTATCTTCCCTGTTCCATTGCCATGACAGGGGTTGTTGGTTTAGGTGAAGGTAGTTATTGTTGTGAACAACAGTTGGCTGAACGATGCCTTCTTGTGTCTGTGGCCTCCATGAACATACACTTATTGACAAAGGTTATTCAAGAGTATGTCCCTTCCATTTCCATGTTCTAATAACAGCAGCCCTGACAAAGGAAATTGTGGAAGCTTTAAAGTGGTACCGCAGTGTAGGACAATGTATCCACTATCCAAAGATAGGGTATCTCCGGCTCTCCCATGAGAGAGATTAATGGAGGGTGCATGCTGATTCCTGCTCTGTGTGCGAAGAGAGCCTGAGCGTCCTGCAGGAGTAAATAAGAGGTTAAATTGTCCTTCACTGTAACACTACTTTTTAAAGGGATACTCCAGTGGAAAACTTTTTTAATTTTTTATTTTTTTTTTTAAAGTTAAAGATTTGAAAATTACTTCTGTAAAAAATTCTTAATCCTTCCAGTACTTATTAGTGGCTGTATACTACAGGGGAAATTCTTTTCTTTTGGGATTTCTTTACTGTCACGGCCACAGTGCTCTCTGCTGACACCTCTGTCCATGTCAGGAACTGTCCAGAGCAGGAGAAAATCCCCATAGCAAACACATGCTGCCCTGGACAGTTCCTGACATGGACAGAGGTGTCAGCAGAGAGCACTGTGGCCAGACAGAAAATAAATCCAAAAATAAAATAATTTCCTATGTAGTATACAGTTACTAATAAGTACTGGAAGGATTATGATTTTTTTTTTATAGAAGTAATTTACAAATAGGTTTAACTTTCTGGCATCAGTTTATTTAAATAAGTTTTCCATCAGAGTACCCCTAACTTAAGGAAGTTTTATAATAGTTTAGAAACTAAAACATTATTTTTCTAGAAGATGAATTATTGATAAAATATGTATACCCAATAATATAGAGTATACAGCTTTTACTTAATGAGGAGATAGTACTAAATATTATTCTAAGAACTGTACTGCTACATTGAGCTTGTGCACAGCTTTGTCCTAAAGTGTGGAGTCATTAATCCTATGGCCTCTCGTATGTCACAGTATTAGTTTCCGTCCCTAGCCAGATAACTCGATTCTCAATCAATCTACTCCCGTAGGGGATGTTGCTTATTGATATTATGCCAGATCTCATCCATATATGCTGACGAGATACAATTCCAGAGAAGTCCGAGCCGGCCGTGACCCTTGCGGCGGTTTTCATCACTCCCTCTCTTCTCAAACTAATAGGAGGAACTGTCATAAATACAAAGTCGGCAGCTGACAATTAATAAGTGGAAGTGTACGTATTGATTGATACTTAATACAAGATGGACGGAGAGGTCTCCGGTTGCGCTGTGGTCAGAATATTTTTCCTACGAAACAGTATCTATGCTGCATTTAAAGCCCACATTCTAAGTTCATTATGGTCATTTAGGTGATCTGGGCAGGTCAGATGTGGTGAAGCGAAGGTTGTCATTGGTGAATTTACATTGCAGTTTATTCTTTCCTATTTATCTTTCAAGTAATCTGGATTCACCGGTCATCAGATTTTACCTTATATAACTGGTTAAATAGGATTTCTGATCTTGATGTCCTCCAGGCCGTCAGCAATAGTGAAGAAATATGTTTTTAAAGTTTCTCTCGAAGTATAGTAAGAAGGCCCAAGTAGTCATCAGGGCATGCAGGATCTTAAAATAGTCACGACGCTCTGGGCTGTAATCACTTCTACTTCAGTATGATTGACAGGTCGCGGACCACTAACATCACTGCTCTTCTCCCTGATGTCTCACAAGCCCAGAAGCCACTTCAAGCACAGGGATAGCTCCACTTCTGGGCCTGGGCAACGTTACACTGGAAAGCAGTGACATAGGCAATGCCGAGGCTGTCAATCATTCTGGAGTAAGACTTATTACAGCCCTAAGTGCTTCGACTATTTCAGTATCTCACATGCCCCAACGACTACTTAAAGGGGTTACTCCGCTGCTCAGCGTTTGGAACAAACTGTTCTGAATGCTGAAGTCGGCGCCGGGAGCTTGTGACATCATAGCCCTGCCCCATCATGACGTCACGCCCCTCTGAGCAGCGGAATACCCCTTTAAGGTAGACTTTTAAACTTATTTTCCTTACGATCACTGATGGTCTGAAGGACAAAAGGATATAGGGGGAGATTTATCAAAACCTGTGTAGAGAGAGTGGTGCAGTTGCCTATAGCAACAGTCAGTTCCCTTCTTTTATTTTTCACAGGCCTCTTCAAAAATTAAAGAAGCAATCTGATTGGTTGCCATGGGCATCTCCACCACTCTTCCTCTACACCGCTTTTGTTAAATCTCCCCCATAGTAAGAAAGCTTATCTTACCCCCATAAAACATGTTGCCAACAGTTATATAGGGTAAAATCTTATACCAGGTTCCCTTTAGAATAACTGTTGATTCTTAAGACACAACTTAATGGAGTACCATGGTGAAAAACAAATGTTTTCAATTCAACTGGTGCCAGAAAGTTCTACAGATTTGTAAATTACTTCTATTAAAATGTTCTAATCTTTCCAGGACTTATCAGCTGCTGTAAGCTCCAGAGAAAGTTGTGTATTTCTTTCCAGTCTGACCACAGTGTTCTCTGCTGACGCCTCTGTCTGTGTCAGGAACTGTCCAGAGCAGGGGAGATTTGCTATGGGGATTTTCTCCTACTATGGACAGTTCCTGACACAGACAAAGGTGGCAGCAGATAGCACTGTGGTCAGACTGCTATGAACTACACAACTTACTCTGCAGCATAAATCAGCTGATAAGTACTGGAAGAAGTAATTTACAATCCTGTAAAACTTTCTGCGACCAGTTGATTTGAAAACAATTGTTTTCCACCGGAGTACCCTTTTTAAGACCCTTTTTACCTACCAAACAAAGATTCATCAGCAAATTCGTCTCCGATTATTGCCCTGTGTAAAAGGTTTAGTGATCAGCTAATGAACAAGCAAAAGCTTGATGGACAGCTCATAGTTTTGTTTATGCGGTCACAAAATGTATCTCTTGTCGGCAGCAGATCTTCCCTTGTAAACAGTTGAGCCTTCAGTGGTCCTTTAAGCACCAATCTATTATGCTCATAAAGGGTAATAATATGTAAAAGAACCTTTAAAATCAGACCTTAGTTCCATGGATCCAACTGTAGAAGTTGAGCTTCCCTTTGAAGCTATCACTTTCTTTCCCTCTTGGGGTATGTTCACACGGTGGAATGTCCGTGCAGAATACCGCTGGAATTGTTTTGCATGGACATTCCGCTGCAGCAGAGTCCCATTGATTTTAATGGGATTCTGCTGCACTGTTTATCCTGTAGAATTTCAGAAACATCTGCAACAGAAATCTTGATTCTGGCATCAGCAAAAAGAATAGACTTGCCTATTCTTTTTGCAGATTTAGCTCGGAAATGCACTCAAGCACCCACCGGGCATGTGTTCTGTGCAGACATTCCGCACATTTCACTCTGTGTGGACAGGGCTTAACAGGTTTTGTTGGGTCAAGGACGGTCAAGGTGCTGCCAATGCTATGCTGCTTGCCAGAAATTTACTATGATTAAAGGGGTACTCCAGTGGAAAATTATTTTTTTTTAAATCAACTTGTGCCAGAAAGTTTAAACGGATATGTAAATTACTTCTTTTCAAAAATCTTAATCCTTCCAGTACTTATCAGCTGCTGTATACTACAGATGAAGTTATTTATTTTCTGTTTGACCACAGTACTCTCTGCTGACGCTCTTTTTATTATAAATATATAAAAACTTAACAAAACAGAAAAATAGGCTTAACTAGCATTAACAAAACACAACACAACAAAACCTGCCTAACTGGCCAGCCCAACTTAACTAAACTAACTAAACACATAACATTATACCTACATATAAATTATCAAAAATACTATCACACACACATACCCACACATTCTTTACATAAACATAAAAATAGCTTTACTTAGCTTTAACTAAAAAAACAACCAGACTTGGTAAAACTCAACCACACATTACATTCACAACTAACCCACCCCAAAACCCCCACCACCACCACAACCCCCCCCCTTTTTTTTTTATATATGTTTTTTTATATATATATATTTTTTATTTTTATTTTTTATTTTTTTACTAAAATTAAATTTTTTCCCTCACATATATACACATATATACATATATATATACATATATATATATATATATATATATATATACATATACATATACATACATACACATACATACCCTTTTTTTAATCTACACTACCATAATACAACCAATATTAAATTAAAGTAATATAAAAATGCTAACTAAATCTGATCCGACTGCCTATCCCCATCCCCTCAAATAAGATAACCAATCCATACTATATAATAATATATACAATACGAATATAAAAACACAAATACATAACCTAAATGCAAATACATACATAAACTATATACACCAACAAACCAAAATATACACCTACAAAACACATGACATCCTACACTAGACTAACCCATTACCCACACAACCACCCACATTGACATGGGTCAGAGTCCATAGTCCATGGATATCGAGTCCAGTCCACAACTGACCCATGCCAGTCCCTCCAAACATCCACCAACCCACCAATTCCCCCACCCAACCTAATCTATACCCAAAACCAACTATACAAATACAACTTCATAACATAACATATACAAAACAATACAACCCAACTTAGGCCCAAGTTCGGTCGCCTGTAAGCCCTTTACGCAATCCATATTCTGAAAACAAAACAAAAAGACTAGGGTGTACATGCATAGCCCACCACCAGGAAGAAGGATGGCAATCCTGATGTTACTTTATAAACTCTCTCCACTAACTTTTCCCTACGACTCACCCTACTGTTATCCCTTCAACAAACTGACCCTGCACTCACCCTCTCTCTGTCCCTACATTGCTATCCCTAACCAGAAAAAGGGGTACTCTACCCAAGAGGTCTAGTACCTAGGGCACATCAAATGAAAAACCTCTCCACAGGAGAGAAGCCCTGCTGGTACCAAGACTGCCATACTCCAAAGACCTGATCTTCCCGAGGTCACCGGTGATGTTCCTACAGACCTCCACCTCGGAGAGGACTTTCCGCTGTGTAGATACTAGACACCGTGCGTTCCACGTGTAGTACCTAACTACTAAGCTGACTACAAATAAAGTGCCCCGGTCTCGGCCACCCAGGTTCCTGAATGCCCCATAAGCCCACTCCGGATAGGTAAGGCCGGCAAGCTGACTCCAGCCAATGGAAGCACCCACCCGGTTGTAGACCCCTATATTAAAGGGACAATGAAGCAGGAAGTGGTCCATGCTTTCCAGCATGTCCTCGCACTCTTCTCTGGGACATCCCCGGTCATCAGAGCTCCTACACTTCAAATTGTCCCTCACATATAGCTTCCCCTGAAAGCAGCGCCAGGCCAAGTCCCAAAACTTCTGGGGGATCCTTTTCATGTTTAAAAGGTACAACCCCACCCTCAGATCCCGACCTGGGCAGTCCCTGAGCGCCAGAGGCTTCTGGAAGTGGGTCAACAGAACCCGTTTGTCAAGGAACTGCCTTGACTGGGTCCTGATCTCCCACACTCCCAGACCCCACCGACGTATCGCCTTCAGAGTCGGGGTAGCATAAGCCGGAAGATATCCGTGTGGCGCACGGAGGTCCTTCACTTGCCCTCCTGTCTCCCATTCCTGGAAGAAAGGCCGAAACCATTCCCTGCAGGAGATTACCCACGGAGGAGCCCTCTCTGACCAGAGGTTTGAGATGTTAGCTTTCAAGAAGGTGTTTGTTAAGAACACCACAGGATTTACCATAGATAAACCCCCTAGTCTCCTCGTGCGGTACGTAACCTCCCTCTTGACTAGGTTCATCCTGTTCCCCCATAACAGTTGGAAAAACAGGCTGTAGATCCTAGTGTAGTAAGCCTCTGGTAAGATACATACGCTGCCCAGATAGATAAACAAGGGGAGCAGGTACGATTTGATCAGGTGTACCCTTTCCCTGAGGGTCATAGACCAACCCTTCCATTGGTCCACCTTCTGAGCGGCATCCTGGAGCTTACCATCCCAGTTTTTGGTGGGATAATCATCCTGGCCGAAAGTGATGCCCAAAACTTTTGCTGACTCTTGGGGCCCTGGAAGGGTGTCCGGGAGATCAAACGTGGGATCTCCCCCTCCCAGCCAGAGACTCTCACACTTATCCCGGTTGATCTTAGACCCGGATGCCTCAGAGTAGCGGTCCACTTCTGACATCACCACATCGACCTCCTCTCTCGAGGACACGAAAATGGTGACATCATCAGCGTATGCCACCACTCTCTGGGCGACATCCAGCTTCGCCAGACTCATCCCGACTCCCGCCAACGGCCCACAATCTACCCTCCGGACGAAGGGATCGATCGCAAACACGTATAAAAGCGGGCTCAAAGGACAACCCTGACGGACTCCGGACCCCACCTCAAAAGAGCGGCCAGACCAACCGTTCACAAGCGGGAAACTCTCTGCCCCTGCATACAAGATCTTAAGCCAATTAACAAAAGTACTTGGTAAGCCATATCTCAGTAGGACGGACCAGAGGTAGTCATGGTTCACCCGATCAAATGCTTTGGCCTGATCCAAGGACAGCATGTACCCCTTCCAGAGACCCGCACTACTCCGCTCCACTGCCTCCCTGACACTGAGGACAGCACTTAAGGTGCCTCGGCCTGGAACAGAGCAGTGCTGGGCCCCCGAAAGGAGCCGGGGTGCAAACTTCACCAGCCGATTAAACAGTATCTTGGCCAGAAGCTTCCTGTCCGTATTGAGAAGAGCTATGGGCCTCCAATTCTCAATCCGGCTAGGATCTTTACCCTTTGACAGGAGAATCAGGGCTGACCTCCTCATTGACTTCGGCAGAGTGCCCGAGGAGAGACACTCATTGAATACCTCAGTCAAGAGGGGAGCTAAAGACTCCTTAAAGGTCCTGTACCACTCGGATGTTAAGCCATCCGGACCTGGCGACTTCTTAGGGGCAAGCCCCTCGATCGCCAGTCTCACTTCCTCTTCCCTGATTTCTTCTGCCAAAACATCAAGAGAGGGGTCTACCCCTGGCTCAGGAAAGGTTTCAGCCAGGAAAACCGACATCCCGTCTCGATCTAGATCCTTCCTTCCCAAGAGGTGCGAGTAGAAGGATCTGACGACCTCCAAGATCCCCGATCTGGACCGATTCAGAGATCCTGTACTATCGATCAGTCCTGAAATGACTTTACTGCTCACTGACATCTTACAGTTTCTGTAAGGGTCGGGCGAGCGGTACTTCCCGAAATCCCTCTCAAAAACCAAAGATGCGTGCCTATCGTACTGACACCTCATCAGCAAGGATTTCACTCTGGAGATATCCTCTCGGCTACCTCCAGTCGAGACAAGAAGCTCGAGTTTCCTCCTCAGACCCTGATACAAGCGATACCTGTTCAGGGACCTGAGGCTCGAGAGCTGGCGGAAGAACCCCGCAACCCGCTTCTTGAATATCTCCCACCACTCCAGCTTATTACTACAAAGATCCAGTAAAGGTACCTGACTCTGAAGAAAATCCTCAAAGGACTGTCTTACCTCCGCTTCCACCATGAGGGACGAATTCAGCTTCCAATAACCTTTACCCATCCGGGGGGTCTCTGAAACATTCAGGGAAAACAAAATCATACAGTGATCGGAGAACTCCACCTCAACCACGGACACTGCGGAAGAGACAGCTTCCTCCTTTAAATAAAACCTGTCTATTCTAGACCTGCGGCTACCTTGATGATAGGTGAAACCTGCGTGGCCCGAGGGGCTCCGGATGTGGGCGTCCTCTAGGCGAGCTTCTCTAGTTATGCTAATTAGTGCCACACTATCGCAAGTCAGTGGACCATTGGAGCCTCTCCTATCCTGGGACCTCGTGACATTATTGAAGTCCCCTCCAAAGATCACCTGCCGACTCGTAAAAAGAAAGGGCTTAATCCTCATAAAGAGATCTTTACGGCCCCGCTTAGTTTGCGGGGCGTAGATGTTAATGAGCCGGAGCTCTTGTCCCTTCATGAAGACATCAATGATCAGGCACCTCCCCATTTCTAGCTCAATAACCCGTCTGCATTCAACAGGAGCGGAAAAAAAGACCGCCACCCCACTATACGGCTCAGCCGCAAGAGACCAGTGGGAGGGACCGCGCCTCCACTCTCTCCTGGCTTTTGCCAGAGAGGCAAGATCTGACAACCTGGTCTCTTGTAAAAAGAAAATGTCGGCTTCAACACGGCCGAGAAAATCAAAGGCTGCAAATCTAGCCGTATCTGACTTTATACTGGCACAGTTAATAGATGCCAGCGTCAGTGGGGTGAGTGCCGCCATCATGGGTGATTGAGTTAGATGGCCTCACCCCTTAAACCTTCTTCCTCTCCTTCCCTCCACCCCCATCGGAATCAGAGGAAGACCCTTTACTTCTTTTTAAACTCTGGGACATATCCATCCCAGGATCTTTACCTCCGGCACCTGGTGCTACCTCTCCCCCTGAGGAAACTACCCCAGAGGAAGGAGGCTCGGTACCTCCTGGAGGCCGCACTGCCTCCTGACCCTCGAGAAGAGGAGGGGAGATGGTATCCCCGAGGGCCTCATATCGATTCGAAAGGACGATCAGAGGGTCAGAGACTGAGTTGTTCCTTCTATGGTCTGAGGCTACAATTGAAGAGGAGGACGGCGCCACCTTACTCTTACACTTCTTCCTCCTCTTCTTTTTCTGGCCACCATTTACTGTCTGCCCCTCCTCCTCCTCCTCATCCACAGTTTCGGATTCAGAGGTATGACTGGAGGAAGGAGCATCTTGACCTTCTTCCCTACGCAGTCTCCCTATCTCCTCGTCCAGTTTGGCCTCACCCAAAGCCTCAGAGTTATTCTGACCTCCTTCTGAGCCAGTGTCTGGAGTGGGACCCCGAGCTACCCCTGGCACCTGGGCATTCTCAAGGGCCCTCTCCAACCTGCGCTTCTCCTCTCGCCTCCGCATAGAGGGGGTCTTATGTTTTTCCTTCACTGGCTTTGGTGCCCCCTCTCCTCCACTGGTCCCCTCCCCCGCTGGGGCAACTGTTAGGCTTTCCCCAGACGGGGCGGTCACAGCATTAGAGAACGAGCGCGGACACCGGCTGAACGGGTGACCTAAGTCACCACACAAGTTACACCGAATCTGCCCACAGGTGGCCGCCAGGTGACCCACCCCACAGCAGAGGGCGCATATCTGCTGAGTGCAGTTGGCACTAAAGTGGTTTGGGTCACCACACCTGTGACACAGCTTCGGCTGCCCCTGGTAGAAGATCTGAATTCTGTCGCGTCCCAGGAAGGCGGCCGAAGGAATGTGGGTGACAGTGTTCCCGGAACGCCTGAGACGGACGGAAAACGTCCAGGCCCCAGACCATATATTGTGCTCATCAAAGTTTTTCCGGGGGATGTCCGTCACCTCCCCGTACCTGCCCAGCCAGGTCATAATGTCATAACAAGAAAGTGACTCGTTACGGGTCAAAACGGTCACTTTCTTTACCATACTCTGGCGAGATACCGCTTTTACAGCGAAATCTCGCCATCCGGGCTCGTTTTTCACCAGCTCATAATTAGACCAGAAGAGATCTAGTCCCTCCGGCCTAACAAAGCTGACGTCAAACTCAGAGGAGCCGAAAGGGTGGATCAGGGCAAAGATGTCCCTAGCCCTGAAACCCATCTGGAAGAGAAGCTCCACCACTTTGCCCCTTTGGGGGCACGCATCTTCGCCTTTCCAGACCAGACGGGCCACATTCCTGCGACCTACCTCCTGCCCGGGTGTCTGGAGGGACCATACAGTCTCCCCATTTCTCTGTCGGAATGCTCCCAGACCATGTCTCTCCACCCAGAAAGATAGGTCCATCTCCTTTCCCTCTACCTGGAGCGTCCTTTCTCCTCTCTTTAGTGCCTCCAGGAGGCGCCGTTGCAACTGACCGTCACCAGATACAGGAGGTAAAGATCCCACTGAACCCCCGGCCGCCACGCTGGCATAACTCCTGGCGACCGAGGGGGCAGCCGGACCAGACCCTGTCCCTACAGCCCCACCTAAACCACCTGCACTGCCACAAACGTCACTATTATACACACCACTACTACTCCTCTCATTCACTCCACTATCACTCCTCCCATCTGCACCACTCCCACTCATTCCACTACCACCCCGCCCATTCACTCCACTACCACTCCTCCCATCCGCACCACCACCACCACTCCTCCCATTCAATCCACCACCACCACTCACTCCACTACCACTCCTCCCATCTGCATCACTGCCACCCCGCCCATTCACTCCACTACCACTCCTCCCATCTGCACCACTACCACTCCTCCTATTCACTCCATTACCACTCCTCACATTCACTCCACCATCACTCCCACATACACTCCTTTCATCCACAGCACTACTACTCCCATCATTCACACACCTTGTAGTGACATTGCTTTTGGTTTTATTAGCAGTGTTTTTGGGATCAGCCGCTGCTTCACCCACTACCTCTGGGCTGGCCAGGACATGCTTTAGCTGGATCTCTGTCGGCGATGCTGATTCCTCCTCCATGTGGGATGTCACCGCAGACATCACATCCCGAGGCCGAGGCTGCCCCTCCAAGCGCACCTCTGCCCCTCCACCTGCCACTGACTTGCAGGGACCCTCCTCCCTCACAGGGGAAATCCCTACAGCGTCCATGCCACACACTGCGCCTGACTGCACGGGATCAGCAGCGGGTCCCGGTGCCTGGACACTCCCCCCCCTCTCAGGGGAGTGCCCTGCAGAGCTGATAACAATGCCAGGGACACCCACCATTAACCCATCCTGCTCTTCCCTACCAGCAGGATGCGTGACTGTAGCACCCACGGCCATGTTGGATGCAGCACTGTACCCCCCGTGCTGGTCCCGTTCCACAGCAGAAACTGGATCTGGCAGGGTGGGGGGCCCAGCAGTCTGAACCAACTTCTCAGGTGGCCCAGACTGCTGGATAGGGGAGAAAACAAACATGACTTGCTCCTCAGCCTTTTTCTTCCTCCTGTTCTTTTTCTTCCTTTTATTCTCCTCAGGGCCCAGGTCCTGGCCAAAACTGAAATTTTCCAGACGGGTGGGTGACTCCTGCATCACTATGGCCCCCAGGAGCCCCCCACCGACTGGGCCGCTGTCACCACCATCACTACTGTCGCTTTCCTCTGAGGTGGTTGGTAAGGCGACTTGAGCAGGGTTAATATATTCTGCACTTGGGGTGACAGAGGTCTTAGGGGTACACGGGGTATCACACACATCCCCCTCACTCTCATCACCCTCACTGCCGCCATCTCCCTCACCACCTTCCTCCATCTTCTCCTCTGTATCACACAGGTGTTCTTCCTCCCCCTGACTATCCTCTTCCTCCTTCACAGGGGTCCGCATGATTTTATAGCGGTCCTCGTTTTTTAATTTTTCTTTAAACATACCCGCTCCCTCTATGATCTGCATTCGGGCTCTCACCACCTCCTGCTCCTCTGCCTTCAGCTCGCACACTCTAGCAGCAAACTTAGCCCTCATAGCCTTGGCAGAGTTATCTGTCTGGTAGCGGGCAAACTTCAGATCCTCCCTTAACACTTTCAGCTTCTTTCCCAGCTGTTCGTATTCCACCAGCTTTGCCTGCATGCGGGATCCAAATGTGGCAAGCGACTCCCTGGGTCCCTTCACCCCCCATTGCTGGGGTTCCGTAACATTAGAAACAGTCCCTGAAGACACAACAGTTATCTTCCTACCATATGCCTTGCGGTTTCCAGCGATGGACGGGGGAGTGGGCTCCACATTACTGCGGAGCCTGCTGGATCTTCTGACCCCGTCCTTGGAATCGGCCGTAACTCTCTCACTCCCACCCCCCGCCGGCCTAGTACGGGAGGTGGAAGGCCGTGGGTCCATAGCAGGAGGCTCTTCCCAGGAGTCTGACACCCTCCTGGGGAAAAGGTTGCTGGAAAAAACTCCTTCTCTCCTCTCTCTCTGGACAACTCTGGAAGTGAGACACACCCAACAGCTGCTGTGTTCCACAGGAAGTGCTCTCTGCTGACACCTCTGTCCATGTCAGGAACTGTCCAGAGAAGGATAGGTTGGCTATGGGGATTTGCTTCTGCTCTAGACATTTCCTGATATGGACAGATGTATCAGCAGAGAGCTTTGTGGTCAGACAGAAAAGAAATTTAAAGAGTGCCTGTGTCACCAAATCCATTTTTCTAAACTAACTCAGTCTATGTTCCCTAACTACTCCGAACACTCCTCCCACCCTTCAAAAAAAAAAAAAAAAAAAAAAAAAATCCAGAGCTTTAAAAAGCTCTGTATCCTACCTTTCTTCTTGCTCACATCTCCCAGCAGGAAAAAGTGGACGTTTCCCAGCAGACAAGAAATCTCTGAAGCCTGCTTGGGACCACTTTCGCCCTTACATCGTTGCAGTGCTGTAATGAATAGAAGACCTCAACCTCTGTGCAGCAGCTTTCAGTCTGTGTATCTTACAGTGAGGCTCTTTGCAGATGTCAATCAAGCTCATGGCAGAGAAACACTTCCAGAGTTTGGCCTCCTGCCATCACAAGCAGGAGACCAATATCTGACCAGACGGAATGTGTTGTGGCCAAGAAGGGAGGTCCCTGGTGGCCAGAAGTATACACCAGAAAAACTTACATACATTTTTATTTTTTTAAGGGAAGCCAATTACAAAACATATTTATTTGGCATAAGGAATCAAATATAAAAAATCATGTTTAATGACGGTGCCCATTTAAAAAGAAAAGAACTTCCTCTGTAGTATACAGTAGCTAATAAGTACTGGAAGTAGAGATGAGCGAACTTACAGTAAATTCGATTTGTCACAAACTTCTCGGCTCGGCAGTTGATGACTTTAACTGCATAAATTTGTTCAGCTTTCAGGTGCTCCGGTGGGCTGGAAAAGGTGGATACAGTCCTAGGAGACTCTTTCCTAGGACTGTATCCACCTTTTCCAGCCCACCGGAGCACCGGAAAGCTGAAAAAATGTATGCAGGAAAAGTCCTCAACTGCCGAGCCGAGAAGTTCGTGACGAATCAAATTTACTGTAAGGTCGCTCATCTCTAACTGGAAGGATTAAGATTTTTTATTTTTTAAGTATTTACAAATCTGTTAACTTTTTGGCACCAGTTGATTTAAACAAATTTTTTTTTCCCACCAGAGTACCCCTTAGAGGAGTACTCCGGAGCGCTGGTACTTAAAAATAAATAAATAAATAAATAAAATAAAAAGTTTACCTAATATGATAGCTCTTTCAAAGACCTTTCCAACAATGCCTCATTTGTCAAATTTGGCCCTGCCATTCTCTTGTAATTGCCACCTGTAGCAGTAAGCAGCCATGTCATAAAGACTACATTTCCCATGACTCCCTGCGCCAGCTTCCTGTTAGCTGCTGCTCTCTCCCCCTCCTCTCCTCCCCCCCCCCCCCCCCCCAGGAAATTATAATAAATTATAATAAAGTAACGCCCACAGCTCCTTCCCTCCTTCAATGTGCCCACTAGTGCAGAGTTTCCATACCAGGGTGACTCCAGCTGTTGCAAAACTACAACTCCCAGCATGACCGCGAAGAAGACCATATGGAAAACGTGAGTATATTAGAATGTTATATAACTTTGCCTCATGCTACAATTCCCCTATAAAAGGTTAGCTTCGGACTACTCCTTTAAGGAATGCAGGTCGATAGCAGCATTTCTGAGGTATTTACTATATATGGGCAACTAAAACACAACCGCAACACAATTGCAATGTGTGTTTTTACCTCCGGCCCCTTGCTGCTATAACCAATGGCCTGGCATGATTAAGGATAAAGTTACAGCTATGTTCAGCCATTGCTGTGTGTCAATTACAAGTTCATTTACAGGTTTTAGCATGGCCATGGCAACTGAGGGTGCATAGTCACTCTGCTGTACATTTATGGTGTCTGCTTCTAACATTGTAAGGCTATGTTCACACGGCAAATTTTTGTGTGGAATCTGGTGGAAAAATTCCGCTTGGGAATTCAGTTGCAGCAGAGTCCCATTGTTTTCAATAGGATTCTGCTGCACTGTGCACACCATGGAATTTCTGTGCTGGAAACATCTGCCACGGAGATTCTGATTTCAGCCTCCCCGAAAAGAACTGACATATATTAGTTCTTTTTACAGAATCCGCTCAGAAGTGCATTGCCCCCTATGGAGATGCCACATTTCTGAGTGGACCTAGTGCTGGCATGTTCTGCCCAGAAATTTCCCGGACTGACATTCTGCCATGTGAACATAGCCTAAATGCATGGTGCAAAGGACGAAAAGGTTTTAAAGGGGTACTCCGGTGCTCCAGCGTTCTGAACATTTTTGTTCAGAATGCTCGAGCCAGAGACCGTGATCGTGACGTCATGCCTCGCCCCCTCGTGACGTCACGCCACTCCCCCTCGTGACATCACGCCACGCCCCCTCGTGACATCACGCCACGCCCCCTCGTGCCGTCACACCACGCCCCCTCGTGACGTCACACCACGCCCCATCGTGACGTCACACCACGCCCCCTCGTGACATCACACCACGCCCCCTCGGGACATCACACCACGCCCCCTCGGGACATCACACCACACACCCTCTACTCATATCTATTGGAGGGAGCCTGACGGCAGACATGCCCCCTCCCATAGACATGAATGGAGGGGGTGTGGCGTGACAACACAACCACTGCTGCAGGAATCCAGCGTTTGTTTAGAACACCAGATGCTGTGGGAGATCGCGAGGGGCCCAGCAGTGTGACCCCCATGATCAGACATCTTATCCCCTATCATTTGGATGTAGTGTAATCGGTTGCTATGGGAAACCATGTTTGTGTAACCTGTCCAGTGGTCCTTGAACTGTCTTCAAAGGTGTACAAAACCATAAGATGATGTGGCTGCTATAAAGGCCCTAGTGAGAGGGGGGCCGCCCGGGTGGCTGTTTTCCTTATATAATGGGTACCTCCAGTGTCTATTTTGTCGACTAATTAATTATTTTCGTTATAATATTAGTCAACAACACTTTTTCAATGACTAAAACTGAATTAAAACTAAGTTATGATGTACGATGACCTAAACTATAACTAACATGATTGAAACCTGCAGATGCCCATGGCAACCAGATTTAAATGTTTTAAAGGCCTCCGAAAAATTTAAGAAGCTATATGATTGGTTGCTTTGGGCAACTGCCCCACTTTTCATCCCCACAGGTTTTGACAAATCTCCACCAACACTTCACTAAATTTTTTGGTAGAGAATATTTGGGAAGGGATCCTATCAGATCTTATTGCTTCTTTGTATTCAATGTTCAAACCTAATACCATATGTCAGTGTTTCCCAACCAGTGGGCCTCCAGATGTTGCAAAACTACAACTCTTAGCATACCCGGACAGCCTCTGACTGTCCGGGAATGCTGGGAGTTGTATTTTTGCAACCGCTGGATGCTCCCTGGTTGGGAAACACTTCCATAAGTAATAACAAAGTAATAGCAGGTTAATAGCGATTGTTTCAAGCATGTGACTCTCCTTTAAACTCACCTGGGGCAAGTAACAGGTGTGGGCAATATAAAAACCACAACTGAAAGCAGATTAAAAGGAGAGAAGTTCATGTAGTCTTTGCATTGTGTGTCTGTGTGTGCCACACTAAGCATGGACAACAGAAAGAGGAGAAGAGAACTGTCTGAGGACTTAAGAACCAAAATTGTGGAAAATTATCGACAATCTCAAGGTTACAAGTCCATCTCCAGAGATCTAGATTTGCCTTTGTCCACAGTGCGCAACATTATCAAGAAGTTTGCAACCCATGGCACTGTAGCTAATCTCCCTGGGACTGGATGAAACGCTATGGCAGGAGACCCAGGAGTACCCCACTGCTGACACAGACATAAAAAAGCAAGACTACATTTTGCCAAAATGAACTTCTGGACAGATGAGTCCAAGATAGAGCTTTTTGGTAAAGCACATCATTCTACTCTTTACCGAAAATGGAAGGAGGCCTACAAAGAAAAGAACACAGTAGCTACAGTGAAATATGGTGGAGGTTCAATGAAGTTTTGGGGTTGTTTTACTGCCTCTGGCATTGAGTGCCTTGAATGTGTGCAAGGCATCATGAAATCTGAGGATTACAAACTGATTTTGGGTCGCACTGTACAGCCCAGTGTCAGAAAGCTGGGTTTGCGTCCAAGATCTTGGGTCTTCCAGCAGGACAATGATCCCAAACATATGTAAATAAACACCCAGAAATGGATGGCAACAAAGCGCTGGAGGGTTCTGAAGTGGCAGCAATGAGTCCATATCTAAATCCCATTGAACACCTGTGGAGAGATCTTAAAATTGCTGTTGGGAAAAGGCGCCCTTCCAATAAGAGAGACCTGGAGCAGTTTGCAAAGGAAGAGTGGTCCAACATTCCGGCTGAGAGGTGTAAGAAGCTTATTGATGGTTATAGGAAGCGACTGATTTCAGTTATTATTTCCAAAGGGTGTGCAACCAAATATTAAGTTATGGGTGCCAATAATTTTGTCCAGACAATTTTTGGAGTTTGGTGTGACATTATGTCCAATTTGCTTATTTTCCTCCTTTTTTTGGTTAAGTTCCAATACACACAAAGGGAATAAACATGTGTATAGCAAAACTTGTGTTACTGCAATCCTTTTCTGTGAGAAATACTTCATTTTCTTGAAAAATTTCAGGGGTGCCGACATTTATATCCATGACTGTATAATATGCATTTCAGACACTTTTTTGAAAATGGGCCACCTATCTCACCAAAAAGGTTGTGAATTCGATAAGAGGACGTGACTTCTCTGAAACTAGGCGTGGCTTAAGGAATGCCAAAAGTTGCACCAAATTCTTGTTAAGGGTGCATTCACACCACGTTTTTGTAATGCAATCCAGTTTTCAATGTGAAAACCGTACGGAACCGTATTGAAAACCGTATGCATTTACTCTCCATTGAAAACTATTTGCCAAAAGATGCATCAGGTTGTGTCCGCTTTGCATCCTGTACGGTTTTGTCAGTTTTTTTCCCCGTACCCAAAACCGTAGTCTACCACGGTTTTTGGTCCGGGTGAAAAACTGTTTTAAACCGTATACGTTTTTTTACATTTTTTTTTTTTTTTTTTTATACATGGGAGTCAATGTGCATACGGTTCCATTCGGTTTTCACCATACGTTTTTTGACTTTGCACAGGTTTTTTTTTTCTTGGAATTTCAATCAAACAAGTGAAACTTTATTCAAAATGGAGTGAAAAGTTAAAAACTTATGTTTTTTTTCTTAAAAAAATGGATGCAACCGAATATCATGTTTCAAACCGTGTACGGTTTTTAACTGTATACGGGTTGAAATTTGTACACACGTTTTGATACAGTTTAGTCAGGTTTTGAGTAATCCGTTTTTCATCTAAAACCTGATACGGGAATTGTATTGCAAAAATGTGGTGTGAATGCACCCTAACACTGGAGCAAAAAAAATAAAATTATAATTGCTGGTCTTTTAGATTCCAGAGACACCAGATCTGTTGGATTTAGTCTATATTCGCACAGCGGTTTTTCAGCGTGGAACGATACCACCAGAAATTCTGCCGAAATTTACTGCACATTATGTTCAGTGGGATTCTGCTGTCCCATACACACAGTGGAATGGGACCGGTCTTATATTTTTTGTGGAATTTGCGCCGTGGAATTTCTGCACAAATATAAGACCTGTCTTTAATTTTACGGAATTCTGCAGCAAAATCCCACTGAAGTCAATTCGGCTTTGAATTTCGGCAGTATTTTTTGTGTTTTGAGTGTACAGTAATCCTGCTAGCATTCCATCCAAATTCTGCAAAACTGCAAAAAAAATCTGCAGTTTGCTTTTCTGTGTGGAATTTGAGCGGGAAAAGCAGAAATTCTGACATGTGAACATAGCCCTAAAGTCTGTGGGGGAGATTTATCAAAACCTGTGCAGAGGAAGAGTGGTGCAGTTGCCCATAGCAACCAATCAGATTGCTTCTTTCATTTTCCACAGGCCTCTTTAGAGGCCTGTGGAAAATGAAAGTAGCAATCTGATTGGTTGCTATGGGCAACTGCACCACTCTTCCTCTGCACAGGTTTTGATAAATTTCCCCCTGTGTGTCTAAGTTTGCACTGTCTGTGGTTGATAAAGAACTAAAACAATTCAGATGACTAAAATATATGACCACGTCTTGCAGTACAATTTATTGCTTCTCTGTATTTAGCATATTTTTTGATTTATTGAAACTTGTATGTGTGTTCCTATTATCCTTCATGTAACACGTTTTGGTAGGGTAACGTATAGACCCTGAATATAGACTTTCCTGGAATTAAAGGAAATCTGTCATCGGGATCACCCTCACTAACCTGTCATACAGGCTTGTAGTGCGGGTGATACTGATCAAAATGATACTGACAATGTCCTGAATGTCCCAGCCATTGTGCCGTTATCGCTGTTTTTCTTTTTATGTAAATGAGGTCCTTGGGGCATGGGCGAAGCTATGACTGGAGCTCCAGGCACCCCACTTGATCTTCTGCCGGGCAGGCGCTCCACCCGGCTCATCAATATGCATGGCCTCCCTTCCCTGCTCTCGCGGTATGCGCCACTCCCAGAGTACACCCAGAAGCGGCGTCAGTTTCAGCCTGATTCCCGCAATCAGCAGTGAAGTGTGAGGATGCATGAGGGTGAATGAGGATGAAACTGACGCCACTTCTGGGTGTACTCTGGAAGCGGCACATGCGCCGTGCCGTGAGAGCAGGGAGGGAGGCCGTGCATATTGATGAGCCGGGCGTAGCTCCCACCGGCAGGTCCTAGCTTCGCCAAGGACCTCATTTACATAGAAAGAAAAACGGTGATAACCGTGCAACGGCTGGGCCATTCAGGACATTGTCAGTATCATTTTGATCAGTATCACCCGCACTAGACATCTGTATGACAGGTTAGTGACCGGTTAGTGATACTGATGACAGATTTCCTTTAAATAGGTGACCCTATCTAACGCGTTTATGGATTATCAATAAGATAGGTCATAAAAGCCTAATATATGCAGGTTCTTCCTCTGGGATGCTCCTATATTAGGGGCTACTTGACCCCCATTGGTTTTAAAGGGCTGCGTACATTGTGTAGTGGTGGCAACAGGTTGTTGCAGTGCAGCGCACATTCACTTCCGTGGGTACTGAGCTGCAGTAACACAGCACCGCCACTACCCAATGGCCCTGATTACTATTGTAAACCCGACCTGTTTTGTCAGGTTGTGCATGTGGTGCAGTGTGCCAGAATTTGACGCATTGCGCCACAAATTGTGTCTGTGCCAGAATTTGCAAAAAAAAAAAAAAACCTGACCAACTCTCAATTTTACTTGGCCACTGAAACGTTTCCACAGAAAATGTGGTGGCTTTGCTCTCTGTAAAACCCCACAGCTCAGAACAGTAGTTAAAAAAAATAAAAAATAAAAGAAATAAAAAAAACAGGGAAAAATGAAAAACAGAGGGAAACATTAGTAAATACCGTGGAAAAATACCTGTCGGGAATCAAAAAACCCACAAAAAAACTACATTCCAGTCTTAGTAAATCAGGGTCAATGGGGGGGGATTTATTAAATTTAGACTGCTTTTTTTTTTTTTTTGTATAACTTTTTCACGTGAAAAGTCGTAGGCTGGCGCCATGTACAAAATTTTCTGTGACATTTCATTTACAGCATTTAAATTTCATTAGCATGAAGTGTTCCTATTTAGAGCACTTTGTACGGTGGTTACTGATTTATCATGTGCGATATGTTGCGAAATGTCGCAGAAATTAAAGCCCATAGACTTCTATGGGATTCTGCACTCCCATTCACACTTCTGAATTTCCGCTTGCGGAAATTCCGAAGTGTGAATGGGAGTGCGGAATCCCATAGAAGTCTATGGGTGGAATTCCGCTAGCGGAAATTCAGGAGTGTGAATGGAAATGCTGAATCCCTTATGCTGGGTTCACACTGTGGAATTTCTGGGCAGAATTTCTGCCGTAGATCAAGCCGGCAGAACTTGGACCGCGCAAACTGCATTGCCGTCCCCATAGATGTCAATGCATTTCTGAGCAGATCTCCTAAAAGATCCACCCAAAATGCATTGCCATCTATGAGGACGGCAATGCAGTCCATGCGGTCTTGGTGCCGCCGGGTAAATCTCTTGCAGAAATTCTGCCCAGAGATTCCATAGTGTAAACCTAGCCTTAGAGGTCTATGGGCTTTAATTTGAGGTGAAATTCCACAAGCGGAAATTCTGCTGTGTGACTAGACCCTTAGAAATTATCACAAAGAAGGTTACCCCTGCCCTATAGAACTATCGAAATGGCTTTATGCGACAATTGTATTAAGGTCTGTGCGACATTTACAACAATTGTCATGTGGCTGCCACTTCTGTGAAAATTATCCAGACTAAAGTTCTGTGGGGATTCATCAAAGTCCTGCACCTTTTGATAAATTTGGCACACATCTGCCACTATCGCTGCAACTTTTACAAACTAATAACTGCCAAAACATATACCAGATTTGAGAAATTCCCCTCAATGGGCAGAGCCCAAACTTCTGGCTCCGTACATTGTTTACATTTGTTTGCTTTGTAGCACGGTACAGTCTATAGAGGAGGTGTATAGGTTACAAGATGACTTGGATAGACTAAGTGTCTGGGCATCCACTTGGCAAATGAGGTTCAATGTGGATAAATGTAAAGTTATGCATCTGGGTACTAATAACATGCATGCGTTGTATGTCTTAGGGGGGATTAAACTGGCAGAGTCACTGGTAGAGAAGGATCTGGGTGTACTTGTAGATCACAGACTACAGAATAGCATGCAATGTCAGGCTGCTGCTTCCAAAGCCGGCAGGATATTGTCATGTATAAAAAGAGGCATGGACTTCAGGAACAGGGACATAATACTCCCCCTTTATAAAGCATTGGTACGGCCTCACCTGGAATATGCTGTTCAGTTTTGGTCACCAGTCCATAAAAAGGACACTGTGGAGCTGGAAAGGGTGCAGAGACGTGCGACTAAACTAATATGGGGCATGGAACATCTTAGCTATGAGGAGCGATTAAAGGAGTTACAATTGTTTAGTCTTGAGAAGAGATGTTTAAGGGGGGATATGATAAACGTATATAAGTATATTAATGGCCCATACAAAAAATATGGAGAAAAACTGTTCCAGGTTAAACCCCCCCCCCCCCCAAAGGACGAGGGGGCACTCCCTCCGTCTGGAGAAGAAAAAGTTTAGTCTCAAAGGGCGACACGCCTTCTTTACCATGAGAACTGTGAACTTATGGAAAGGTCTACCTCAGGAACTGGTCATAGCAGGAAAAATTTACAGCTTTAAAACAGGATTAGATACATTCCTGGAACAAAGTAACATTAATGCTTATGAAGAAATATAAAATCCCATCCCTTCCCCAATATCGCGCCACACCCCTACCCTTCAATTCCCTGGTTGAACTTGATGGACGTATGTCTTTTTTCAACCGTACTAACTATGTAACTATGTAACTGTGGCTGTGCAGGACATCTGATCGGTGGGAGTACCAGGTGTCTGCACCCCACCAGTTAGCTATTAATTGCCTATCCTGTGGATAAGCCATCAGTAAATCTTCCCTTGAGAACCCCTTTAATGGACAGGTTTCTGTGCTCCTTCCTCTTTATTGAAGTCTTTTGGCATTATGATGGGTTCACCCGTAATGCATATTTTTTTGGAGTGTGGATTTCAAAAACGAAGGGCCGTGTCACTTGGGAGACCACAACAAAGATGCAGGATATGAATAAAAACCTAGTCAACAGTGTCAAATGCTCGACAGAAATCTGAGGCTACCCACAGGATTTTTGGCACTCATTACATGCCGTTCGAAAAATTCACTTAGCCTTGTAGAAAAAGCTTAGTGTGACCTTGAGACCTCTGGTGTTCTCCCAATCAGAAAGCGTCTTGGAGGGGGGTGGGGGGGGGGGGGGTGTATGTACCATTAATGTGGTGAAGAATAACCCTTCAAAATGACTTTTTTTTTTTTTTAGGAAAGGTCATTCATGTGTGGTTTTTATCCTCCATTAAAGGGGTATTCCAGGATTTATTTTTATTTGACTATGCTACAGGGGCTGTAAAGGTAGTGTAGTTCATAATATAGTGTCTGTACCTGTGTGTGTGATGGTTTTCTCACAATTCTTATTGTGATCAATCTGCAACTAATGCAACAGCTGTAGGCACCCTGATTGAAAACCACAGGTCTTTTTAATGGAAGCAGATCTTTTATGTTTCAATGGGGGAGGTGGCTGATATGTGGGAGGGAGGAAAATGGAATTATGGGATTTGTAGGGAAAAGAAGAAAACTCAAACAGGAAATACCGGTTCACAAAAAGCTAGCCACAGTATTATGGTAATCTCACAACATAGCCATTTAGCCCAAGACAAGCGCAGATCCTTCCTAAGCATGTCCATTACTGTCTGTCAGGTACGTACTAAAATAAACTTATGATGGATAACCCCCTTTTAATACCGGTTAAGTCACATTTTAGCTGAAAAAAGGATCACAATTCATGTTCTCATCACGCCATTGGTGTACCACCTTAGAAACTGGGGTGCTGTAATTTTCCAAGGTTACATGCTTTCACTACACAGGTCTTGTCAAACTTGAAACCCTTTAAAGATTAAAAGGAACAATTGGACTATCCAGAGAATGTGATATATTACACTAATGTGTACAAGAACATAGTCTGTGCACCAGGAGACACATTGTTTACAATTGCCTGGTTCACATAATCCTGTAATTACTGTGGCAAATGCAAGTATGTGTGAACAGTGACCTCTAGTGGTCATTTGTGATAAGTGCGTGCGTTTATTTCGAAAATGGTACCAGCAACTTTTGCATCAGATTGTTATGGAATCTACATTTGTTGGTGCATTCTGCCAAAATTAGTCAGTATCAAACCTGCCCAATATTTTGCTTTTAAAAGCTTGTCTTTCCTACAAAACATAACTCTCCAAAACATAACTAAAAAGATATACTCATTTGTATATTGTGCAGATTTTATGAATGATACATTTCAATTATGATTCAGATTTAGAATAATAATTTGTTATGGTCAGCGCTATGGGACTTAATTATATCTCTATATATAACATACCTGATTTGTATAAATAGTACCGGTGTACATTGTAATGTTCTACAAGAACATTGCCTACAACGTACACGGATACTATATATATATATATATATATATATATATATATATATATATATATATATATTATACACACATACACAAATCAGGTATGTTATATATAGAGATATAATTAAGTCCTATAGCGCAGACCATAACAAATTATCTTTTCAACAAATGTGTATGATTTGACGGGATTGCATACGTTTGGTCCAGCAGCTCCACAGGACGCATTTCCATTTCTATTTCCATAAATTGTAGCACCCTTGTCATTTTTTGATTATTTCTTGATTCAGATTTATGTTGTGTATTTTTTTTAACCGAGAGGCATTTATTTTTTATTTATTTTAATGGGGTGCTCCAGGGAAGTTAAGAAAAATAAAAATGCCCCAAAGCCACCGCAATACCTGTTCTGCGTCCCCTGCAGTTATCCATGTGGTTTTGGCAACTCTTGTGGCCCCTGTAGTCTCTTTTAATATTCTTTTTCCTTGTTTGCAGCCCAGCCTACAACTCCCAGCAGTCAGTGCAGCTCTGTGTAATGGCTTCCAGTCAATTGCCTTCACTATCTGTGTGCATGCTGTGTTGTTGTCAGCAGCACACGCTACAGGTCTTTGGGGCATCGGTGTGTGAGGTGCAGGGTAGATGTTATAACCCAAGGGGCAGATGTTATTAACCCCTTCATGTCATGACGCCAGGGCGTGGTTTAGCCTTAACCCCTTAAGGACCAGGGGTTTTTCCGTTTTTGCACTTTCGTTTTTTCCTCCTTACCTTTAAAAAAGCATAACCCTTTAAATTTTGCACCTAAAATCCATATTATGGCTTATTTTTTGTGCCTCCAATACTACTTTGCAGTGCCATCAGTCATTTTACCCAAAAAACTACAGCGAAACGGAAAAAAAAATCATTGCAAGACAAAATTGGGAAAAAAACGCCATTTTGTAACTTTTGGGGGCTTCTGTTTCTACACAGTAAATTTTTCGGTAAAAATGACACCTTATCTTTATTCTGTAGGTCCATACGATTAAAATAATACCCTACTTCTATAGGTTTGATTTTGTCGTACTTCGGAAAAAAATCCTAATTGCATGCAGAAAAATTTATACGTGGAAAATTGTCATCTTCTGACCCCTATAACTTTTTTATTTTAACATGTATGGGTCGGTATCAGGGCTCATTTTTTGCGCCGTGATCTGAAGTTTTTAGCGGTACCATTTTTGTATTGATCGGACTTGTTGTTCGCTTATTATAAATTTTTTTTCATGATTTAAAAAGTGACCAAAAACGCACTATTTTGGACTTTGAAATTTTTTTGCACTTACGCTATTGACCGCGCGGTTTAATTACCTATATATTTTTATAATTCGGACATTTCCGCACACAATACCACATATGTTTATTTTTATTTACAGTTTATTTTTTTTTAAATGGGAAAAGGGGGGTGATTCAAACTTTTATTAGGGGAGGTGTTAAATGATCTTTATTCACTTAATTTTTTTTCACTTTTTTTTTTTTTTTTTGCAGTGTTATAGCTCCCGTGGGGACCTATAACACTGCACACACTGATCTATTACGTTGATCACTGGTTTCTCATAGGAAACCAGTGATCGATGATTCTGCCGCTTGACTGCTCATGCCTGGATCTCAGGCATTGAGCAGTTATTCAGCGATCGGACAGCGACACTTTCATTTTAGACGCGGCATTTAGACGCGCACTATTAGCCACGGGTCCCGGCCGTTGTTAGAGTCCCCGCGTTATAGAAAGGGAAAGGACACCCAAAGGTAATACCACTGGTCCTGGGCTAGGCAGAGTGGCAATGCCGACACCGACGACAAACAGTAGCTTTGAGGGTAGACACAGTCTACGCAGTACAGCCAATATGCCAAGGAGGTGACCAGTGACACAGGGGGACCTCGCAGGCTTGCTGGGACTTGCAGTAGTTAGTCTGACTTTGGTGCAGGCCACGGTGACTAAACAGTAGACTTGACTTGACTGACTTGATGATTGGCAATTAGATGTCTTTGGCTTACTTGCAAATGACAGGTGGCTGCAGACTTTAGGCTTGAGGTATCCAATGCTCTGGACACACAAACTTGAGACTACTTGACTGCACTGGACCTCAGGAACTAAGAGAGAGATTGCAGCCCCTCCCCTGGTTATATTGGGGGCTGTGTAAGGGGGGGGGGGTCACCTGGTCACTAGTGCCTCCTGGGTAACAATCACATGGTAGAAAAATTAAAGCAATAGTACATTATTAATATCACAACTTATATACACAGCGCATAATACATAAAGGGGGCCCTGGGAACGTGGAGAGACTCTGCCTGACAAGCAAGGAGAAGTATGGGGAAACACCATCACTTACTGGGCTACCACAAGTTTTCTTTTAAACTATCTTCTCCCCCCCCCCCCCCCAGCAATAAATCATGCTAAGCTTTAAATGGCAGCAGTCAGTGATCTACAGAAGGAAAAGAGCAGCGTTATGTGCTGAGTTATGACTGAGAATCTTCACTGGGTCTTCACTGCCGCAAGGTCCTCACAGGGAGGGGAGGGGGAGAGGAGCTGGGGCTGTGAAGCCAGAAATCACATGGTGTTTGTCTTTGTGTAAACCCCTCGCTGATACCTAGCCCCCACCCTCCTGCAAGACAAGCAGGATCTGAATATTACCTCTTTCTGTCACTCCCTGCATGTAAGTGACAGCTTAAAGAGGAAAACTGCTCTATGTAGGTAATGAATGATATTTAGACAATTAAATACGTTGGTGAGAGGGAAAGGATGGGCTATGGGTTTTAGTTCCCAGGAGTACCCCTTTAATATTTCTTTGCTTTTATGCTGCCCCAGGCAATTTCCTATGCGGAGTTCCAGATGGAAATTCTGTAGTGTGAACCTAGCCTTATAGCTGGGGACCCCGTAACTGTTTTTGCAGTGGGTCTTAGCATTTTTCTATTTTTTTGCTATGAAATATGAAATAGAAATGTGGCAAGACTGTTTTTCTAAACACACAGCTGTCTTTTTGTTTATTTCCTCTGTTGGACTTTTACTAGGCTGGGTTCACATCACGTTTCTTACATATGGGGACCGGATCTGGCTGGAAGATAGGGAAAATCAGCGCTCCCGTATCCCAGCCGGACTCTGCCCCCATCTCATTCATTTGAATGAGCTGACCGAAATCAGATAGTGACTCCGTTCGGCTAATTTTTGCCCTGTATCCGATTTTGTGACTGACTTAAAACCGTGGTATACTACAGTTTTAAGTCTGGTCACAAAGCTGGATATGGGGCAAAAATGAGCCGACCGGATTCACTATCTGACTCCGGATTCAAATGAATGAGATGGGGGCCGTCCCCCAGCCGGATCCGGTCCTTGTATGTAAGAAATGTGATGTGAACCCAGCCTTACTGTCACAGTTGTGATTATATTGTTGTTTTGCTGGTTGTTTTCAACTTTCCTAAAACCTTCAATATAAATGGAGACATCAGTAGTAATAATAATAATAATAATAATAATAATTAAACTTTGTCTTGACAGCTACTTCAGGACTCTATCTTCCAAAAAGAGAATTCTCTGAAAGTTTACACCCTGACCTGCCTGCCCATACAATGCTATTACAAATCCATGCACTGAGAGACCATACAGGAGAGGTGCCACACTTCAGCCTATGCAGGACTGTTCTAAATTATAAATACCTGAACATTTTCCGTGTTGACGAACGGACGGGAATTCTCTCTCTCAATGAGACCTTAACAAGTGAAATCCTCAATGAACTAAGTAAGTGTAACTTGTAGTATTTCAAAGCGATTGCTCTACTCTTATATATGTTCAATAGGGCAGTGTTTCCCAACAGGGGCACCTCCAGCTGTTGCAAAACTACAACTTCCATCTTGCCCGGAGAGCCAAAGGCTGTCCGGGCATGCTGGGAGTTGCAGTTTTGAAACAGCTGGAGGCACCCTGGTTGGGAAACACTGCGGTAGGGTCACCTATTTGCTGTGGTTTTGCCACATAGAAATGGAAAATCTGCAGCGCGTTCTGTAATAGCAAAGCAGATGAGAATGACCAAATCTCATCATTCTGCTGATTTAAAGCATCAACCTTTGACCCTGCTTGCCCTACATGTCTGCAGGTTTTTGACAATTTTTTACTGCTGTAAACTTCCTGTACTCTAGATCCAGTGGATCCTGAATTATTAAAGGGGTACTCCGCCCCTAGATATGTTATCCCCTATCCAAAGGATAGGGGATAAGATGTCAGATCGCCGTGGTCCCGCTGCTGGGGACCCCGGGGATCGCTGCTGCAGCACCCCGCTATCATTACAGCACAGAGCGAGATCGCTCTGCATGTAATGACGGGCAATACAGGGTCCGGAGCATCGTTACGTCACGGCTCCGCCCCCTCATGACGTCGTGGCCCGCCCCCGTCAATACAAGTCTATGGGAGGGGGCGTGGTGGTCGTCACGCCCCCTGCCATAGACTTGCATTAAGGGGATGGGCCGTGATGTCATGAGGGGCGGAGCTATGACATCACGCTGCTCCGGCCCCCGTATCGCCCGTCATTACGCACATCTCACGATCTCCCTCTGTGCAGTAATGATGGCGGGGTGCCGCAGCAGCGATCCCGGGGGTCCCCAGCAGCGGGACCGCGGCGATCTAACATCTTATCCCCTATCCTTTGGATAGGGGATAAGATGCCAGGGGCGGAGTACCCCTTTAACTATTCTGGCTTATCAGGAAACCCTAAAACATATGTAAAACTCGCTAGTCAAGGGAGAGAACTCAACAGGTCAAAATAAAATGCTGATACAAAATATGTTTTAAAAACGTTCCCATTCGTTTTTATCTGTCTCGTCCTGGCTTTGTGACATTCCACATAACATTGTCGTTTGTACAGACTTTCTAGATTATTGGATGTTATGTTAAAGGAATCATATTGCATTAAATTTACATTTTTTGTTTGCTCAGCATCCATGACTTATTACGATTACATGGCTTATTACGATTATCTTAAAATAAAAACAGCCAATCTTTCCTGTCATCTTAATGTATTTCTATATAGTGCTGACATGACATTGTGCAGCACTGTAAAGAGATTGGCACCCTTCACGTTAGTCCCTGTTACCAATGGGGGACACAATTTAGTTTCCATCGACATTTGCTATTTATAGTCCTCAGAGCTATTTCACAGATTACAGACAATGTATATAAGCAGCCTATAGCCTGCTAACAATGGCAGACTGTTTGACTATTAAAGGAAACCTGTCAGGTCCCTTGTGGCCCAGAAACAGTCGCAGTACCTGAAAAGTGTGCTAAATAGCATTCTTGCAATGTAAATGAGTTCCATGAAATTCCGCACTTTGAACAGTGACGTATGCCATCATAGGGGTGTATAAAAGCAACTGCCCCCACCAACCTAGACAAGCTCAGTGCAGAGGTAGCTCCGGTGCTGGAAAAACTCAGGGAACGGGCCAGCTTCAGTGCATAAAGAGGGAAACACATTATGTAACAATTCCGCATATCCAGTGGCCTACATGATGATGTGTTTCCCTCTTTATGCACTGAAGCTGACACGTTCCCTGAGTTTTTCCAGTTTTTCCCACATTATGGGTGTCGGGTCCGAGCATTCCTAGATGAACAGTTTCCTGGAAAGGGGATTGGTCGTCGTTGGCCAGTTGAATGGCCCCCAAGGTCTCCCGATCTGACCCCCTTAGACTTTTATCTTTGGGGTCATCTGAAGGTATCTGAAGGCAATTCAGCAATCATCAGAAGGGGATGAATCTCACAGGCTTTATCAGTGTAGAGACAAAACCCACAAAGTAGTCTGCAGGTGGGGGGGGGGGGGGGGGTCAAGCCTAATACTTTGGATGTAGCTTTCAAAAATGATGAGCTTTAAGAGATTATGATGGGTGACAGTTATTAACATGCTTTTTTTTCTTGTTTTTTTTTTCCAAAGGAAACTCATCAATATCGAAACTGCGGTTCAGAGTGAAGGTGTCCGCTGCTCCATTTAAAGAACAAGTCTGTGACAAATCCCTCTCTGCTGACATTATCCTGACACTAGAAGACAACAAAATTCCCAACTGCTCCTCTCTACTACCAGAAGACGTGTGCTTTCGGGGGACAGAACTTTCTTTCCACATCAAAGAAAACAGACCCCCGGGAAGATTCTTCCAGTTCTATCCACACTATTGTACTCATCAGAGCCCAAATATTAGTGTCAGCTATTCATTATTATTAGGTAAAAACCGAACAACCTTTCCATTGTTCCACTGCCCACTGTGGTGGTGGTGGTGGTGGTGGTGTTGTTGTTGTTTTTATAGCTCTTGTTGATCAAATGACAGAATATGGTATTGCTAATAGGAGAGAAGACCTGTCCCTGTATTATGCTGCTTTTCCATAGGGAGCATATTCAGGTGACTGATCTGCTTACGGTCACTGAACAAACTTAAAGGTGTACTCGGGTGGAAAAAATTCATTTTTATTTTATTTTATGTTTTATTTATTTTTTTAAATCAACTGGTGCAAGCAAGTTACAGATTTACAAATGACTTCGATTTAAAAATCTTAATCTTTCCAGTCTTTATCAGCTGCTGTATGCTACAGAGGAAGTTGAATAGTTCTTTTCTGTCTGACCACAGTGCTCTCTGCTGACACATCTGTCCATGTCAGGAACTGTCCAGAGTAGAAGCAAATCCCCATACCAAACCTATCCTGCTCTGGTCAGTTCCTGACATTTAGGCTGGAACTCCACTGAGGTTTTTTTGCAAAAAACGCCGTAAAAAATGCCAATTTTCCCGCATGGCGTTTTTTCAGTGAAAAAACGCCACGTCCAGATGTTAGCGGCAAGTCAATAGTAAACTGCAAAATGCCAGATTCACTTGGCATTTTTCAGTTTGGCGTTTTTTTTTTATCCTTTTGGCGTTTTTCAGCAATTTCAGGCTCAGAGGCTGGATTTTCAAAACGCCCAACAAAACCTAGTTTGGCGTTTTTTGCCCTGAAATCGTGGCCTTTTCCTCCCATAGAAGTCTATGGGAGAGCAAAAACGCCAAGAAAAACGGCATGTTGGTTTTAAATTTTGCATTTTTGCAGGCGTTTTTTATTCTTTAGCGATCCAAAAAAATTATGGAGATGCCTTTTTTTATAAAAATTTCGTAGGGTACCATACAAAAAATTATAAAAAAAGATACAGTAGTGATGGAAAAAATTGTACCTAACGAAATGTATCTTTTTTATTACGAAATGTTTATTAATTTTTAAACAGGGATCAATTTATGTGAGCGGGTAAAGCGCTAAAAATGTAGCCGACAATAATAAAAATGTAGTGTGTGCGTGTTTTTCACTTTAATTATTTATTTTGTTTACATTTTTTAGGTAGTATTACTACTCCCAGCATGGAACACACTGTTCCATGATGGGAGTAGTAGTTACCTGTACTTATTGACAGATCGCCGGGGTCCCTTGCGATACTCTTGTATAATGTATAGATGCGGCGGCCGCTCTTCTATGGTCCCCTGCACTGACGTATATATACACATATTCATATTTCCCACAGAGCTGTGATTGGCCAGATGGTTCCAGCCAATCACAGCTCTCTGTGAGAAATAGGAATATGTGTATATATACGGCGTGCAGGGGACCATAGGAGAGCGGCTGCTGCATCTAAACATTATACAGGAGCATCACAGCGGGTGTCAGGAGTGATACCCGCAGTGATCTTTCCTTAACTACAAGTACTACTACTACTCCCAACATGGAGTACACTCTGCCCCATGCTGGGAGCTGTAGTACCTGCATTAATAGACAGATCGCAGCAGGTGTCAGAAGTTAGACTCGCTGTATACATTGCTCGCATCCCTGCTCTATACTCCGGGCCGGCCACTCATTCATTCATCTTTTCCTCAGAGCTGTGATTGGCTGCAACCATCCGGCCAATGACAGCTCTGGGTGTGAGCGCTGTATAGAGCCACAAAACTGCTATATTATGGACGATCGCATCGGGTGTCAGACTGACACCCGGGTGATATGTCTATAGTACAGGTACTACTACTCCCAGCATGGAACAGCCTTGTTCCATGCTGGGAGTAGTAGTACTACATAAAAAATTTGAAAAAAAGAGAAAAAAAAAGTTAAACACACACACTTTATAAAAAAAATATATATATTTTAATTTTTTTTTCATAAAAAAATAATCATTTAAATACATTTTTACATCCCTACTGCATCCTTTTGCTTTTTTTTTAAAAAAAAAAAGGGGGCCAAAAACGACAAATTCCACACAAAGGTAAAAACGCAAGAAAAACGCCAAAACGCAGGGAAAAACTGTGGCAGTTTTTCTGGCGTTCTTATGCCACAAAAATCGCAGGGTAAAAAGCTCAGTGGAGTTTCAGCCGGAGAGAGGTCTCAGCAGAGCGCACTATGGTCAGACAGAAAAGATTAAAAAAATAAGAACTTTCCCTGTAGTATATAGCAGCTGATAAGTACTGGAAGGATTAAGATTTTTAAATAGAAGTAATTTACAAATCTGTTTAACTTACAAAAATAGTTTTGCACCAGAGTACCCCTTCAACATAGATCTCCTGGTATATGTCTGAAGTTCTGAGAAGATCCCTTAAAGAAGCACTGACATAAAATGTTATTCTTTGGCTGTTAGCTACCTCCACTGTATGGTTCAGTATGAACGTCAGTCATTTGGTCCAAGGCAGAACAGAGGTTTATCTCAGGCATATTTTATTCCAGTTACTGATGATTTACCAACCACACCTCCTGGAGGTTCAGTTCAAGCATCTACTACTCTCTCAGTAATGTAATATTTTCTCACATCGTGTATTTAGCTACTTATTAAAAATATTCCCCTCTTTAAACCCTTTCCTTTCTGTCATTCAGACAATACATATCTAGTTAATATCTTTCCTGATATGTATTAAGTTGAAGACCTTCTAAAATTTTTGTAGCCCATCTTTGGACTTTTTGTATGCAAGGCCTCCAAAACTGAACACAGTATTTTAGATGTGACCTCACTAGAGCTCTATCCTGGTTATACCTTTAGCTATACAGCCAAGCATGTGACTCCCTTTCCCTGCCGACTGGCCACACTGTTAACTCATTTTGAGGCTGTCAAAACTCACTATCCAGAAGTCTTTCTCTTCTGAAGTCTTTGCCAACATGATAGTCAGATAGATGATTCCTTCTCCCCAAGTGCATTATATTACAATTGGAAATACTGAATGCAGTTTAATTGTTTTGACCACTTATCTAGTAAAGCTAAATCATTTACCCCTCCAGGAACATCAACTCTATTTCACACTTCTGTGTCATCGGCAAACCTTACCTGCCAAACCTTCTTCCATGTCACATAGAAACATATTAAAAAAGAATAGGATCCAGAAGAGAGCTAAAGAAATAAAGGCGCAGGTAAATAAACTTCACTGCAACATACATGGAGATGGCTAATAGGTCACACATTTTTTTTAATTTTTTTTTAAGAGTGCTTCTTTAAGGACCTTTTGGGTGGAAATCCTGAAAAAAAAAAAACATACATTTATTAATCATTTTTAAGGGTTGGCACAAGCTGTGGCACTTAAGCAGCTCAGCCCCGCCTTCTTGACACTTGGCTGGGAAATAAAAAAAAAAAAGGCTATTGTATTAGTTTGACAACCAGCCTTAACTCCAGGAAAGCTACAGTTCACTTTTATACCCTAACAACAGCAATCCAATGGCATCTGCAGCTCTGAGCATTTGTATAGAGAAGTATATCATCTGACAGAATCCCCTTAAAAGTCTATTTTAGTAATAAAAACTTAATGTACCTGTTGTCAACAAAAACTTTTTATATAATGTAGATAATACCATTATATGTATATTTGTTATATACATTGGTTAAAAAATATGTATGTTTTTGGGTGAAAAAAGGCCTGCTTGTCCTCGGTGCACAGAGCCCTGCTTGTCCTCGGTGCACAGTGCTCAGTACTTTCTCTGGGTGCATAAAATGTGGCACTTTTTTTGTGGGTATGCAGAAAGTACCAAACCTCCTTACCTAAGCAACTCTCGGTTCTCACTTTGCAGTGGTTACAAAATTATGAAGTGCGAATGGCACACATAGGCATAAAGAAAGTCGCAAACCCTAAGCCAGGTAAGACCTGGCTTACAAAAACTGCCTTTGGAGAGCACTTTTGAAAAAAAAGTTGCAGAGGAGAGGGTGAATCACTAAAAAAAAAAAGGTGTTCAGAAGTGCTTTTATTGTTTTTGCAATAATTTATTTTATCCACCTCCCTGAGATAGTAAGATAAATATGTTGCATATAAGGAAAACTAAAGCAAAAAAAAATGACTACAAAACTCTTTCCAAAGACAACAATAATAAATGTCCCCCTATATGATTTGAATGGGCAAATCTTAAAGGGATAAAGGGTTATCCACCATAAGATAATTTTAGTACATACCTGGCAGACGGTAATGGACATGCTTAGGAAGGATCTGTGCTTGTCTTGGGGCTAAATGGCTATGTTGTGAGATTACCATAATACTGTGGCTAGCTTTTGGTGAACTGGTATTTCCTGTTTGACTTTTCTCTTTTTGAATACAAATCCATTTTCCTCCCTCCCACACATCAGCCACCCCACTCTTTGAAACATAAATGAGCTGCATCCATTCAAAAGACCTGTGCCGCAGCGCAAACTCCTAGCAGTAAACTCACTGTAAACCTCCGCTAGTGTGAATGTACCCTAAAATCACTACACTGCCACATAATAAAGGGTAAAACACTACATATACACCCCCTTACACTGTCCCCCCCCCCCCCCAATAAAGATGAAAAATGTATCGTACGGCAGTGTTTCCAAAACGGAGCCTCCAGCTGTTGCAAAACAACAACTCCCAGCATTTTCGGACAGCCAGTGACTGTCCAGGCATGCTGGGAGTTTAGCAACAGCTGGAGGCACCCTGTTTGGGAATCACTGGCATAGAATACCCCTATGTCCACTCCTATGCAATCTCTAATTTAGTCCTCAAATGCGCATGGCGCTCTCTCACTTTGGAGCCCTGTCGTATTTCAAGGAAACAGTTTATTGCCACATATGGGGTATTTCCGTACTCGGGAGAAATTGCACTACATATTTTGGGGGGCTTTTTCTCCTTTTACCCCTTATGAAAATTTGGGGGCTACATCAGCCTGTTAGTGTAAAAAAAAAAAAAAAAACTACACTTACATGCTCGTGTTGCCCTTTTACTTTTTATTTTCACAAGAGGTAATAGGAAAAAAGACCCCCAAAATTTGTAACGCAATTTCTCCCGAGTACGGAAATACCCCATATGTGGGAGTAAAATGCTCTGCGGACGCACAACAAGGCTCAGGAGTGAGGGCGTACTATGTACATTTGAGGACTAAATTGGTGACTTGCACAGGGGTGGCTGATTTTACAGCGGTTCTGATATAAACGCAAAAAATAAATACCCACATGTGACCCCATTTTGGAAACTACACCCCTCACGGAACGTAACTAGGGGTATAGTGAGCCTTAACACCCCACAGGTGTTTGACAAATTTTCATTAAAGTTGGATGGGAAAATTAAAAACAACATTTTTTTTCACTAAAATGCTGGTGTTACCCAAAATTTTTCATTTTCACAAGGGAAAATAGGAAAAAAAGCCCACCAAAATTTGTAGCCCCATTTCTTCTGAGTAAGAACATACCCCATATGTGGATGTAAAGTGCTCTGCTGGCACACTACAATGCTCAGAAGAGAAGGAGCGCCATTAAGATTTTGAAGAGAAAATTTGTCCGGAATTGAAGTGTTTACAAAGCCCCCATAGTGCCAGAACAATGGACCCCCCCCCCCACATGTGACCTCATTTAGGAAAATAAACCCCCTCACGTAATGTAATAAGGGGTACAGTGAGCATTTATGCCCCACAGGTATCTTACAGATTTTTGGAACAGTGTTTCGTGAAATTGAAAAATTCAATTTTTCCTTTGCACAGCCCACTGTTCCAAAGATCTGTCAAATGCCAGTGGGGTGTAAATACTCACTGCACCCCTTTTCCAAAATGGGGTCACATGTGGGGGGATCCACTGTTCTGGCACCACGAGGGAATTTGTAAACGCACATGGCCCCTGACTTCCATTCCAAACAAATTCCCTTTTCAAAAGCTCAATGGCGCTCCTCCTCTTCTGAGCATTGTAGTGCGCCAGCAGAGCACTTGACGTCCACACATGGGGTATTTTCATACTCAGAAGAAATGGGGTTACAAATTTTGGGGGTAATTTTCTCCTATTACCCCTTGTAAAATTTGGGGAAAAAACTGCATTTTAGTGGAAATTTTTTTTTTCATTTACACATCCAACTTTAACAAAAAGTTGTGAAATACCTGTGAGGTGTTTAGGCTCACTGTACCCCTTTTTACGTTCCTTGAGGGGTGTAGTTTGCAAAATGGTATGCCATGTGGGTTTTTGCTGTTCTGGCACCATAGGGGCTTCCTAAATGCAACCTGCCCCCCAAAAACCATTTCAGCAAAACTCACTCTCCAAAATCCCATTGTCGCTCCTTCCCTTCTGAGCCCTCTACTGCACCCGCCGAACACTTGACATACACATATGAGGTATTTCCTTACTCGAGAGAAATTGGGTTACACATTTTGAAAGGATTTTTCTACTTTTACCTCTTGTAAAGATTCAAAAACTGGGTCTACAAGAACATGTGAGTGTAAAAAATGAAGATTTTGAATTTTCTCCTTTATTTTGCTGTTATTGCTGTGAAACACCTAAAGGGTTAATACACTTACTGAATGCAATTTTGAATACTTTGAGGGGTGCAGTTTTTATAATGGGGTAATTTGTGGGGTATTTCTAATAGGAAGGCCCTTCAAATCCACTTCAAACCTGAACTGGTCCATGATAAATTCCGATTTTGAACATTTTGGGAAAATTTGGAAAATTGCTGCTGAACTTTGAAGCCCTCTGATGTCTTCCAAAAGTAAAAACACGTCAACTTTATGATGCAAACATAAAGTAGACATATTGGGGGAGATTTATCAAAGGATTTAGACTGGTTTTTCTTGTCTAAATTTGTCGCACAGAAAGTCGCAGTCTAAATCTGTGCGACTTTTCTGCGACTTTTGCTCTAGAGGATTTTTAGAACATGATGCATGCAAGTCTATTTTAGACTGAAATGCATTGAAAAATGCATTGGTGCTGAATTTATCAAAATCGACTTTTCAGCGACAAGTCGCATAGGCTGAAAGTACGCCGAAATGTCAGACCATGTTGGAGCAGGTTTAAATATAGACTAAAGCAAAGATCTTGCAGTCTGTGCACAGAATTTATCAAGAGCCGTGCGCCATTTGATAAATTAGGCGCACAATAGACCAGACTAACCCTCTGTAGTTTGGTCTATATTGATGCGGGACATAGACAACTTTGATAAATATCCCCCTTTGTATATGTGAATCAGTATATCATTTATTTGGAATGTCTATTTTCCTTACAAGCAGAGAGCTTCAAATGTAGAAAAATGCTACATTTTCAATTTTTTCATCAAATTTTTAAATTTTTCACCATGAAATGATGCAAGTATCGACAAAAATTTACTACTAGCATAAAGTAGAATATGTCACGAAAAACTATCTCTGAATCAGAAAGAAAGGTAAAAGCATCCCAGAGTCATTAATGCTTAAAGTGACAGCGGTCAGATGTGCAAAAAATGCTCTGGTCCTTCAGTGAATATTGGCCTGGTCCTTAAGGGGTTAAGTATGTTATCTGGGAAGAACCCTACAGATAACTATATAATTTGCTTTTCTTATACAGACCCACGCCTCCCTTTCCAATTGAAACCAAATACGTCGGAAATATTCTTGTCCCATCCCTTGAACCGAGAAGAAAGGGAAGACTATGATCTAGTAGCTAAATGCATTATAAAAGACAACACCAAGGAAGTGGAATTTGAACGGTCATTCCGCATCAAGGTGGATGATGAAGATGACAACCCTCCTTATATTATGGATGGAACGAATACTGCACATGTCGTTGTAGAATATGAAAGAAAGGAAGTAAGTGTTTCGAAAAAGATCCCTAAGGATACATACAGACAAGCGGATCCACATCGTATTTTACGCTGCGGATACGCAGCCGACTGGCCCCTACAGGGTGCCTCCGATGTGCCTGCTCGGAGCGGCAATACACGGTACGAGCAGAAACACTGCGATATGCGAGTCGCCGGGCGCATGCACAGTATACTCGCACATCGCCGCTTCTCTCGGCCTAACTCAGGGAGCATATTGCCGCTCCAAGCAGGCACATCGGAGACACTCTGTAGGTAACGTATCAGGTAATACTGACACACTGTGCCTAGAAGTGCGTGACTGCATGATTTATAAACAGTAAATTGAACAGTAATGCAGACGATTATGCCATCAAAATATTAGAAAGAAGTAGTAAGTGTGCCCCATCAGTTTTACCTGGACGGATTCTGAATCTTCATAAGTCTCTTTTAGCTTTTGAACCTTATATGCTTATATAAATTGTATATCCTGTATGTTCCAGATTAATATTGTGGATTTATCTATGCAATCTGCAGCAAAATCCTCTATATATTAAATGTTTCACCAATAAAATACTGCTCCTAGTGCAGTAAATGGGACAGGCGGCATCCATATGTCATACCTATTCAGGGTTCTCATACTGACTCAATAGCATTTTTGCGAGTAAGGTGACGGTGAAAGAGTAGTAGGGATTGATTGGCATTGCCTATGTCAGTGGTTCTGAACTGGGGTGCCTCCAGCTGTTGCAAAACTACAAATCCCAGCATGCCCCGACAGCCAAAGGCTGTCCGGGCATACTGGGAGCTGTAGTTTTACAACAGCTGCAGACACTCTGGTTGGAAAACACTAGCCTTTGTCATAGAATATCTGAATATTAGTTATGGAGATCATTGATCTCAGGTGATATTTGTATCTTATCTGTCCAGGATCAGGAAATGTATCATGTTGTATACAATGATCATGAGAATATAACAATTAACTATTTACTTCCCACACAGGGTACCGTCCTTGGATCGCTAGAGGTTCATGATCTTGACTCCACACCGGTCTATCCAGTAGACAGTAGTCACAACAGATACACAGATACCATCATCAATAATGAAACCTTTGTACAAGATAAATTTCAGATCAAGAGCCAACCCAGAGAGGTTAAATTCAGCCGAAACGGCAACACCATTCGAGGGACAATCCATGAATTTAGTAAGGAAATAAATGTATACTGTATGAAACAATAACTGTAAATGCAAAGAGTAGCTCTAATATAAGTAAGGGCTCAATGACATAAGTATTTCTCACAGAAAAGGATTGCAGTAACACATGTTTTGCTATACACATGTTTATTCCCTTTGTGTGTATTGGAACTAAACCAAAAAAAGGAGGAAAAAAAGCAAATTGGACATAATGTCACACCAAACTACAAAAATGGGCTGGACAAAATTATTGGCACCCTTAACTTAATATTTGGTTGCACACCCTTTGGAAAAAATAACTGAAATCAGTAGCTTCCTATAACCATCAATAAGCTTCTTACACCTCTCAGCCGGAATGTTGGACCACTCTTCCTTTGCAAACTGCTCCAGGTCTCTCTTATTGGAAGGGCACCTTTCCCCATCAGCAATTTTAAGATCTCTCCACAGGTGTTAAATGGGATTTAGATCTGGACTCATTGCTGGCCACTTCAGAACTCTCCAGGGCTTTGTTGCCATCCATTTCTGGGTGCTTTTCAACGTATGTTTGGGGTCATTGCCCTGCTGGAAGATCTTAGACACAAACCCAGCTTTCTGACACTGGGCTGTACAGTGCAACCCAAAATCCCTTGATCCTCAGATTTCATGATGCCTTGCACACATTCAAGGCACTTAGTGCCAGAGGCAGCAAAACAACCCCAAAGCATCACTGAACCTCCACCATATTTCACTGTAGGTACTGTGTTCTTTTCTTTGTAGGCCTCATTCCATTTTCGGTAAACAGTAGTATGATGTGCTTTACCAAAAAGCTCTATCTTGGTCTCATCTGTCCACAAGACGATTTCCCAGAAGGATTCTGGCTTACTCAAGTTCATTTTGGCAAAATGTAGTCTTGCTTTTTATGTCTCTGTGTCAGCAGTGGGGTCCTCCTGGGTCTCCTGCCATAGCGTTTCATTTCATTTAAATGTCGACGGATAGTTTGCGCTGACACTGATGCTCCCGGAGCCTGGAGGACAGCTTGATTATCTTTTGGAACTTGTTTGGGGCTGCATATCCACCATCCGGACTATCCTGCGTTGACACCTTTCATCAAATTTTCTCTTCTGTCCACGCCCAGGGAGATTAGCTACAGTGCCATGGTTTGCAAACTTCTTGATAATGTTGCGCACTGTGGACAAAGCCAAATCTAGATCTCTGGAGATGGACTTGTAACCTTGAGATTGTTATTATTCCACAATTTTGGTTCTCAAGTCCTCAGACAGTTCTCTTCTCCTCTTTGTTGTCCATGCTTAGTGTGGGGCACACACAATGCAAAGACTAAGTGAACTTCTCTCCTTTTTATCTGCTTTCAGGTGTGATTTTTATACTGCCCACACCTGTTATCTGCCCCAGGTGAGTTTAAAGGAGCATCACATGCTTGAAACAATCTTAATTTTCCATAATTTTGAAAGGGTGCCAATAATTTTGTTCAGCCCATTTTTGGAGTTTGTTGTTACATTATGTCCAATTTACTTTTTTTCCTCCCTTTTTTGGTTTAGTTCCAATAGATACAAAGGGAGTAAACATGTGTACAGCAAAACATGGGTTACTGTAATCCTTTTCTATAAGAAATACTTAATTTTCTAGAAACATTTCAGGGGTGCCAACATTTACGGCCATGACTGTATGTTGGCAATCTATCCAAATTGGCTGCTTCACCAAGAGAAACGGGCCCCATTTACTTTAAAAGCTGGAATGTAGTCAGCTAATGACCAAGTTGGTCATTTTCCACATACAGGGAGTAGCAGTATTAAGTTACAACCGGTCAATTGGTACCCAGCATACGTTTATAGGAACTACAACCCATGGTATAAATGATGGAATAACCAAATTTAGGGTATGTTCACCACTAAACCTAGTCTGCTGCGAGTATTTCACTGCGGAAATTCCGCAAGTGAATTATGTTGCTACCCATTGACTTCCATATTATGTATGTGTTAATGTACCCAGAGACAGTTAATGTCCACCAGATCTGAAAAAAATATTTTTCAATAATTTAAAATACTTAACTTGTGTTTTTTTAGTTTGTTTCATTTAAGCCAGAATGAGAAAAAATAAATTATGTAAATATCTGGGTGAACATTCTCAACGTTCACGGTGGTGAGTCCATCATTTTTTGCCAGGGGTTTTGTGTGGGCATCCTGTCCATATACACACTACCTATGGGTAGCCATCTTATATACATCCCAATACCTGCCTTATTTCCAAGCCCTATTTCATATTCTTAAGTGCAGAAATAGGCCTATTGTAATAGCTGATGATTTGCATTGCTTGTCACCATATCCCAGTACGTTGCATTGACAGCACAATATGTCACTGTTTCTTCTGTCACAGAGCTTCTGCTGAAACAAAGTATTTCCATAAACAGAAATGCATCATATCTAGTCATGGTTTTGGTCAATGACACAGAATATCGTCCTGGTGGAGATCTGATGCTGTACTTCAATGTCACCATCAAGCCTGTTACAGTTCGATTCCCTGATATAACTTACCAGTTCACTGTCAACTGTAATGCCAACCGCTTTGCCCAGGTAAAATTATTCACTGTTTTCACTTTTTTTTTTCCTTTGTAAATATATTACTGAGCAGTCAATGTCAGTACTTAAAACATTGTTAATTTTAATTGGTTGGGGTCTTGGTGCTGAGACCCTCACCGATGAAAAGATAAAGCCAGCTCCCCAGCTAGCTGCTCAACTCATTGCATGAAACGGCCTCCATAGACTCCACCACTGTACCTCCCGCCTGTCACACTGGCTGCAGTAGTTTCCCCTCTCACACACATACACTCATTCTTCCTTTTATAAACTGGATGGCATCTCCTAGAAAAAGCACAAAACCATCCCACCCTACAAAGTACTTGAGTACAACCCATGGGCTCCAGGCAGTAACAGAACCTGGCACCATAAACCTGGGGTGTAAACTTAACTAGCGATATTACATTAAAACATGGTATTAAAGGGGTACTCTCGCGGAAAACATACTTTTTTTTTAAATCAACTGGTGCCAGAAAGTTAAACAGATTTGTAAATTACTTCTATTTAAAAAGCTTAATCTCTCCAGTACTTATCAGCTGCTGCATGCTACAGAGGAAGTTGTATAGTTCTTTTCTGTCTGACCACAGTGCTCTCTGCTGACACCTCTGTCCATGTCAGGAACTGTCCAGAGCAGGAGAGGATTGCTATGGGGATTTGCTTCTGCTCTGGACAGTTCCTGACATGGACAGAGGTGTCAGCAGAGAGCACGGTGGTCAGACAGAAAGGAAATAAAAAATAAATAAAAAACTTCCTCTATAGTATACAGCAGCTGATAAGTACTGGAAGGATTAAGATTTTTAAATAGAAGTAATTTACAAATCTGTTTAAAGGGGTACTCCAATGGAAAACTTTTTTTTTTTTTTTTTTAAATCAACTGGTGCCAGAAAGTTAAACAGACTTGTAAATTACTTATTAAAAAAATCTTTACCCTTCCAGTACTTTTAAGCATCTGCATGCTACAGAGGAAATTATTTTCTTTTTTAATTTCTTTTTTGTCTTGTCCACAGTGGTCTCTGCTGACACCTGATGCACGTATTAGGAACTGTCCAGAGCAGCATAGGTTTGCTATGGGGATTTTCTCCTGCTCTGGACAGTTCCTGATACGGGCATCAGGTGTCAGCAGAGAGCAAAAAAGAAATTAAAAAAGAAAAGAATTTCCTCTGTAGCATGCAGCTTGCTAAAAAGTACTGGAAGGGTATATATTTTTTTATAGAAGTCATTTACAAATCTCTTTTTTTTTTTTTACTTTCTGGCACCAGTTGATTTAAAAAAAATTGTGTTCTTTTGGCCTCTGTTGAAGTGATATATGCCTATACAGTGGCACATGTTGTATCCTTACATTGGGAAATACTCCTGACAAATATTCCTGACCTACTGCTATGATGTCATATGAACACAATCTAAATAATGTTTATGGAATACTTTTATTTGCTGCTTAAAGGAGTTATTCTATCTTATTGTTATTTTTGTGCTTCAGATAGGAAGAGTATGCATTGAAAACTGTTCGCTGTTCAAAGGCGTCAACGTAGTTTACACACTTCAGCCTTCAAATACCACATCTGCCATTGGCATCCAAAAGGCACAAGGGGAGATGTTTGCAACCCTTTATGTTACTGATCCCAATGCTTTGGCCAGCTATGGTAGCAAAGAGATCCTTTATACTGTTGTAGCCTCCAATTCACAAGTTAAGCCCTCCAAGACACAAGTCACGATCATTATTGAAGGCACTCGTAAGTACCAGTATTCCTTGAATTGTAAATTTATTACTCAATATTTAGGTCTTCTATGGAGTTATTTACATCATAGTTTTATTTGTCAAATGTATATGTTTAAAAATCAGAAAATGTTGGAATATATCGCTTGATACATCTATAGACTCATTGGGAAAAAATCACTTCTACTTGCCTTTTTTACATCTACCTTTTTAAATTTTAGCAGAACTTGAATATAGATTAAAGGGGTACTCCAGTGTGAATTTTTTATTTTTTTTTCATCAGTTGCCGTATGCTCCAGAGGAAGTTGAGTTGTTCTTTTCTGTCATGACCACAGTGCTCTCTGCTGACACCTCTGTCCATGTCATGAACTGTCCAGAGTAGGAGAGGTTTGCTATGGGGATTTGCTCCTACTCTGACACCTCTGTCCATGTCAGTAACTGTCCAGAGAGTACTGTCAGACTGGAAACAACTACAGAACTTCCTCTGGAGAATACAGATAATGTAATGCAGATAAGTACTGGAAGGATTAAGATTTATAAACAGAAGTGTTTTACAAATCTGTTAAATTTTCTGGCACCGGTTGATTTGAAAACCTTTGTTTTACACCAGAGTACCCTTTTAATTGGCAAAGCCAGGGCTCAGTTTCTTGTCTTGAGAAAAAACTGAATAATGATAATGCCATTCCTCTGTCCCATGACATAGACTAGAAATCAGATCTGACTTTCTGCAAGCTGGACCAGACTAGCCTGTTTTTTTTTTTTTTTGTTTGTTTTTTCAGCCCTATGGGGAGATAGAGTTGGGGAGACCCTCAGACCTTCTTGTGGTTTTTGTATAGAAACTAGCTGAGTTGAGTCATGTGACCAATGTTCCATGCATCCTTTACAAATATAGCTCACCAGGGGTGGCAGTAAAGTTTGAAATGTTAATCCTTGCACAGCCAAAATACCACATAAAATACAGAGGTAGCAATGTGCCGCAGAAAATGGTAGGTTATACAAGTTTAACTCATGATACAGAGGTACAAATGCAGACACTTGTAAAAAGAACTCCTCAACCATCCGACAACTCTCAGTGGGTGGGAGACAGTACTGTGACATTACACTCCTCCCACCTCACCTCATGGATGATGCATATCTTGCATATGAGACATATTGCTAATGTTTCCAGAAATGTTGCCCAAAAATAGACTTATCAAGAATCTAGTTTGACAATAAGTTCTGGGCATGCAAAAATGTTAGGATAAAAGGTTCTCCGGTGAAAAACGTGTTTTTTTTTTTTTTTTCATATCAGCTGGTTCCAGAAAGTTACAGATTTGTAAATGACTTCTATATAAAAAAAATCTTAATCCTTCCAGCACTTATCAGCTGCTTATACTACAGAGGAAATTAAGTTGTTCTCATCAGTCGGACAAAGGTGTCAGCAGAGAGCTCTGTGGTCAATGTCAGGAACTGTCCGGAGCAGAAACAAATCCCCATAGCAAACCTCTCCTGCTCCCCCTTTAAGTACCCCTTTTAAGTTCACCCATATCCTTAAAGGGGTATTCCAGGAGAGAAACTTTTTTTATATATATCAACTGGCTCTAGAATGTTAAACAGATTTGTAAATTACTTCTATTAAAAAAATCTTAATCCTTTCAGTACTTATGAGCTTCTGAAGTTAAGGCTGTTCTTTTCTGTCTAAGTGCTCTCTGATGACACCTGTCTCGGGAAACGCCCAGTTTAGAAGCAAATCCCCATAGAAAACCTCTTCTAAACTGGGCGTTTCCCGAGACAGGTGTCATCAGAGAGGATTTAGACAGAAAAGAACAACCTTCACTTCAGAAGCTCAGAAGTACTGAAAGGATTAAGATTTTTTAATAGAAGTAATTTACAAATCTGTTTAACTTTCTGGAGCCAGTTGATATATATATAAAAAAAAAGTTTTTTCCTGGAATACCCCTTTAAATAGATCCCAGTTTGGTGTGTAGGTTCAGTGGCCCAGCTGGTTTCAGGCAAATAAAAAAAAAAATCCCAGCACTTGGTATAAGCTACGTAAAAAATAAATAAACAAGCATTCTGATTCCTTTTCAGCATAACCCCAATGTACACATTATTGACCGATTTCCTCTATCCTTATTTCCTTTCAGCTTTAAACCATGAAGTAAATTGTCCGGTCTCATGTTCAGAGAGCAAAAACAAAAGAGAGTGTGAAGAGTGTAATGGATTGGGATCCCTCACTGGAAGATGCCAATGGAGACAGGGATATGGTGAAGGTAACCCAAATCCCCAACTCATATAGACCATGCATATCTTTGTACAGATGTGGATATTTATTGGAAAACAATGATGACAGGGCATCTAAAAAGTTAAAGGGGTATTCCAGGCAAAAACTTTTTTTTATATATGAACTGGCTCCGGAAAGTTAAACAGATTTGTAAATTACTTCTATTAAAAAATCTTAATCCTTCCAATAGTTATTAGCTTCTGAAGTTTTCTGTCTAACTGCTCAATGATGATGTCACGTCCCGGGAGCTGTCCAGCTCCTATGGAGATATTCTCCCATCATGCACAGCTCCCGGGACGTGACATCATCATTGAGCAGTTAGACAGAAAACTTCAGAAGCTAATAACTATTGGAAGGATTAAGATTTTTTAATAGAAGTAATTTACAAATCTGTTTAACTTTCCGGAGCCAGTTGATATATAAAAAAAAGTTTTTGCCTGGAATACCCCTTTAAAGCATTGGAACATTTTTGCTATATGGTTAGTGCAACTCTGATACCAATAGCTGGAAACTAAGAACTATTTTGTAGGTGTTCTTAACGCAGAACAGCAGTTGGGAGCAGGATACATGAGCAGACAGTAGAGAATATGGGGGGTATTTATCAAAGGATTTATGTGTTTTTTTTTTATGTAACTTTGGCGCAATACTTTGGCGCAGTGTCTTTTTGCACCAAAGTTTGGCTTATTTTCTCCACTGTCATTTTTTTACAACTTTCTCAAAATCACACGGTCCTGTGTGTGATTTTTAACTATAGTCAGTTATTCATCATTTGCGCCAATCGATCTTTGGCGCAATTTTTTGTGCCTTTTTTAGTATTTTTTTTTTTGCGCAATTCACCGCCAAGAAATTTTGCACATGGAAAACACACTTAGCAATGTCAGAAAATGTAAAGGCGTCAAAATACATTAAGAAAGCAGCGACGCCTCCAGGGCTGCTCAATACTATCCTGCGACATAGTTGTCTATGAGGAACCTTCACCTTCCGTTGAGCCAGCATTGGACATGGCCACACAGGTTCAGGAAAGGTAAACACTAAAGCAGTGGTCTCCAACCTGCGGACCTCCAGATTAGAGACGAGCGAACTTACAGTAAATTCGATTCGTCACGAACTTCTCGGCTCGGCAGGTGATGACTTTTCCTACATAAATTAGTTCAGCTTTCAGGTGCTCCGGTGGGCTGGAAAAGGTGGATACAGTCCTAGGAGACTCTTTCCTAGGACTGTATCCACCTTTTCCAGCCCACCGGAGCACCTGAAGGCTGAACTAATTTATGCAGGAAAAGTCCAACTGCTGAGCCGAGAAGTTCGTGACGAATCGAATTTACTGTAAGTTCGCTCATCTCTACTCCAGATGTTGCAAAACTACAACTCCCAGCATGCCCGGACAGCCAACGGCTGTCCGGGCATGCTGGGAATTGTAGTTTTGCAACATCTGGAGGTCCGCAGGTTGAAGACCACTGCACTAAAGTAATAAAAAAAAAAAAAAAAAAAAACTACTCAAGTTGAAAATAAAATCCATTTCACATGGTGGCTATAAACCCCACAAAAGAAATACCTCATGTCGCTTGCTGATATACTGCAGGAGGGACTCCGAAATGGCTGCTCTACAGGGTAAAATACGCGTCCTCTGTGGCGGTAAGTTCTGTGTAAAAGGCGCTGTGAACAGCTGATTTCAACATTTGAGCCAAAATTACTAACAACTTGCACCAAAGGATAAATTTGGTTCATGTCCACGAAAACCAAAGTGAAAAAAAAAGGGTAAAAAGAAACTGTCAACAGGCAAAATTGATAAATCCCCCCCCCCTATGTGCTCATACTGGCAGCACAGGGATAGGGAATAAAGAGACGAGGCAATGGCAGCTAGACAAGTAGCAGATGTCCTGGGTCAGCACTTGAAATCCAGGATGGTTGGGAGGTTTGTACAACTACATAAGGTTCCACACAGGTAAAACATAATGACATATACCGTATTTTTCGCCGTATAAGACGCACTTTTTCTTATGTATGTGCGTCTTATACGGCAAATACACATTAAAACCCTGTCATATCACGGCGGTCCCTGCGGCCATCAACGGCCGGCACCCGCGGCTAATACAGGACATCCCCGATCGCGGTGATGCCCTGTATTAACCCTTCAGATCAAAGCTGACCGCCGCGTCTGAAGCGAAAGTGAAACTTCCCCCGGCTGCTCAGTCGGGCTGTTCGGGACCACCGCGGTGAAATCGCGGCGTCCCAAACAGCTAACAGGACACCGGGAGGGACCTTACCTGCCTCCTTGGTGTCCGATCGGCGAATGACTGCTCCGTGCCGGGATCCCCTGCATGGCTGGCGCGCTCCTTTGTTGTCATCACGTCGTCGTGCACGCCATCCCATCATCCAGTAAGAGCGGCGTGCTTAGCGACGTGATGTCGGCGATGGAGAGCGAGGATACCGGGCAGTAGAGACATTCCGGAGCGACGGGGACGAGGCGACAGCGATGGAGGGCGACATCCAGGGCAGCGGTTTTGGGTCCGGACCGGCAGGGACACGTGAGTATTAACTCCTATACCAGTGGTCTTCAACCTGTGGACCTACAGATGTTGCAAAACTACAACTCCTGGCATGCCCGGACAGCCAACGGCTGTCCGGGCATGCTGGGAGTTGTAGTTTTGCAACATCTGGAGGTCCGCAGGTTGAAGATCACTGTCCTATACTTTACATTGTATTTGGTTCAGAATCCTTTTTTTTCTAGCTTTTCCTCCTTTAAAATTGGGTGCGTCTTATATGCTGGAGCGTCTTATATGGCGAAAAATACGGTAACAGACATTACTCTCCCAGGGTCAGGTCTCTGATTAGATCACCAGCCTATCATTGTGTGGAAACATAGGAGGAAATTCTCCATTGAAGTGGGTAATGTCCCTATTACATGCGTTGATGTGCACTGTAATGAGCGCGGTTATTGAAGATGGGCGCTTGGGTACTGAGCCTGTTACAAAGCTTGACTACCGCAAGAGTGATTATTTGGGGGTCATGAAAATCAGGCCTTTTCTTAGAAACCTATACATTGTGTGAACATGGCCCAACTTACAAGTGCAGATCTCTCGTAAATTGGAGCAATGTCCAAGGAGGGCCATGTCAATGATCAATGGGATCGTTCCACAATTTGTCAGCCACATATCCCCTATTACAGAGGAAGATGTGTGGCTGTTTGTTTCTGATATGCCAAAAAAAAAAAGTGTGAATTCGGGTAGAAAACAGACATGGTGCACATCTACAATCTTGTATAATGATCTGATTGCTTCTCAGCATAATATCAAAAACTAACAGGTTGTTAGTAAACGTTTTTGATCAAAAAGTACAAGCCCACTCGCCACGTCAAGGTCACCTATTTAGAGTGGGTCCCTAACGTCCCTAACATAAAATGGCGTAGCACTGGGCGGCGACTACCACCGCCGCGACACCAGTGCCCACGGGGGGGGGGAAATGACCCACTGGCAGAGTGGCCCCAATGCCACTCAAACCAGTCTATGGGTCGCACCTCCCCACAGACACGGCGCCACGGCAGCAACGGACGCCACACAGCACCACACCAGTGTGAACAAGGTGTAATAGCTCACTTACCATGCTCTCCCAATCAGACTGGGAGGCTGCTAGGAAAGAAATGGCCCTTGTGTAGCTAACTACTACTTATATAGGGTTGGACTGAGGGGGTGGGGAAGAAACAAATCAGAAACAAAGCCATGAGCCAGTGGATGAGTATTTGCTCCTAAAAGGGGCTGTCACACCCCCTCCCATAGACTTGCATTGAGGGGGCGGGGTGTGACATCATGAGAGGGTGGGGCTATGACTTCATGAGCTTCCGGCTCCAGCATTCGGAACAGGTTGTTCCAAACGTGGAGCAGCAGAGTACCCCTTTAACTGACTGACAGCTTGCCCTCAGGCCCTATTCAATGGAGTAGGAACCTAAGTCTCAAAGTAGGAACATCCAATTACAAGAGAGGAAATGTAATCTACAGCGGTCAAAGGTTCGATGCCCATAAACTCAAACATTTTTCTGTTCATGTGACAGTATATTGCCTGTGCTCTGCTCCATTTATTTTTCTTTTTCTTTAAAGGGATCACTAAGAACTATTCTACTTGTACACCGAGTACCCTTACCTGCCCTGATGAGATTTGTGATGCCGTGGAGAGGAAAGATCAATCAATCTGCCCACAGGACTGCACAAGTATGTCTTCTTATTCTTCTAATACTTATTGTAGTGTCACTTGTCCAGTCTTTTTCTTAAAGGGAATGTGTCGCCTAGATTTTTTTCCTGATTAAAGGCAGATACTAAAACATATTCTTTTTTTCTAATCTTCTTCTATTTTTTCTATTTTCTGTAATTTTTTTTTCATTTACTTTTTTTTGTACATTATTATGGGGGATGCCATCTTTCCAGAGGTATTTTTAACAGCATTTAGTGATGTGCTTTACTGCAGGATCCCTGGATCATAGAAAGCAATAGACAGGACCTGTCCCAATTCACCTTTTCAGAGGTCATTCTACAGGGGGGGGGGGGGGGGGTGTTGATCTCTTTTGTGAATGGAGGTGGATCCAGTGTTATCTCTTTACTGGTGTCACCTTTCACTGTGCTCTTGAGAAGAAAGAAAATGATCTCATCTTAGTTTTAGCCCTGGATTTTCAAGATTATTATAAAATTATAGATAGAAGAAAGAAAACTATAAGAAAAATTCTAAAGAAAGTCTTAAAAAATATGGTTGACATAAAATTCTGATTAAAAAATCAGTCATTTTCTAATAACACCTTCCCTTTAAACAATGAGCTGTACAAAGTGGGGACAAAAAAAAATGTGAAGACATTTTCTCTGCTTTTATGGCTCCTATTCAACCTTAAAGGGGTACTCCATTGGAAAACTTTTTTTTTTAATCAACTGGTTCCAGAAAGTTAAATGGATTTGTAAATTACATCTATTTAAAAATCTCTTAATTTTCCATTATTTATCAGCTGCTGTATACTACAGAGAAAGTTCTTTTCTTTTTGAATTTCCTTTCTGCCTGACCACAGTGCTCTCTGCTCACCCTGTCCCTGTTCCATTTCAGGAACTGTCCAGAGTACAAGCAAATCCCCATAGCAAACCTATCCTGCTCCGGACAGTTCCTAAAATGGACAGAGGTGTCAGCAGAGAGCACTGTGGTCAGACAGAAATGAAATTCAAAAAGAAAAGAACTTCATGTGGAGTATACAGCAGCTGATAAGTACTGAAAGAATAAAGATTTTTAATTAGAAGCAATTTACAAATCTGTTTAACTTTCTGGCACCCCTTTAAATATGAACTGGGATGGAAAATGCAGGTGAATGGCATGATCAGCTTTGTCCATTTACTACATTCACGTAGATCTGGCTGCTGTCTATTACAGGCATTTGCATAGTTAAAGTACTACTAACTCACATGCTGCCATTAGAGGAAAGTAGTAAAAGTCAATTGTGACCAAAACATTCGTGGAGAATAAAGGAAGCAAGGAATGTCCAATGACAATGCTGTTCATGAATATGAGCCATAAGTGTTCGCAGCCAAAACTCTTGCCTGTGCACAACGCAGCACTGTGGCTTTCTGTGAGTTGCAGTCAGCTTGGATTCCGCATCAATAAAATTGTGTTTAATGCTTGTGTGAACATACCCTCAGAAGAGCAGATGCCTTGAAATAGCCTTAGATCACCATAGGATCAGTACAACCTCTGAAGACCGGAGGGGTAACTGAAGGCTCATGTGCTCCAATGTAAAACTTTAGCTTCTTCCCCCTCCCCCATGAAACTTCTCTTGATGGCTGCAGCCAGTCTGTAATTTTCAACTGCATCACTAGTGTGCTGCGCAGTCTGCAACCGGAGCATTGTTCCCTCTAAGCTAGGCAATACAGAGAAGTGCTATTATACTGTAAAGTCCCCAAATAATTAAAGGAGATATACCATGCAAAAAAAAAATATCCCCTATCCTTTTGGAAGTTTTACATCACAGGATCCGACAGCTGGGACCCCTGCGATCTCCTGTATGGGGCCCCGACTCCCGCATGTGAGCGTGATGTGCAGACCCCCTCACGAAGCGGCGGCCAACATGCCCCCGGCATCGTCTTTTGGATGGAGGATACATTTTTCAGCATGATACTTCTTTTTTAAGTATAGTTAGACAAAAGACAAAATAGGAAACCTGCTACTGGGATTAAAGGGGTTTTCCAGAGAGGGAGGGGTTTTTGACGTGGCTTGGGCTGCAGTGAAAGTAATAAAGAAGTATAATAATTTGGCCCAATCCCTGTCGCTGCCGGTTTTATAAGATTACCCAGACCAGCACAATCATTGGTTAAGTAGGCAGTTTGCAAGAACCAGAAAAAGGAGAGGAGCAGCAGGGACTAGGACCTCAGGAAAAGGACCAGGGCTGGGATCAGGCTGGGAAAGTATATTTCTTTCTTACTTTGACAGCAGCCTGAACCACTGGTTAAAAACCCGCTCTGTCTGGAAAACCCCTTTAAATAGTATGCAAGTTTACTGTTATTGTGTATGGCTCTAATGATCTAGAGCAGTGAAGAGGCTAATGAATTTATATCCCTAGTGACCTTGGGTTGTAAAAGGGTTCATATCAGAATTCTTGGTGGAGGGTAGTGGAAGGCTTAATTCAGTATACTTGGGGTCCAGTAGTAACTCACCACTCCAGAAAGGTAATGTCTGGTTTCCTCTGTGTTTTAATCATAGAGATTAATGCAGGGAGGGTATATAGAGGACTGTGCAGCTGTAAGTATAAGGCTAAACAGTTTTCTCTATGAGCAGTAGAGCAATTCAGGAGGGCTCTGCCTGATCATTAGAGAAAAGGCAACTTTAGTGTGCTGAGGGAGACCTGTAAGCCCAACCGGCTTAGGGGCCTGGTCACAACTGCGACTGCTGCAACCCTATATCTACACCACTGTCAGACACTGCAGTCGTATTACAACTTAAAGCAACTGGAACAGCAGACTACAAAGTATGGTTGAAACTGTAGAGATCAACAATTCCTCTGGTTATATTTTCATATTTGATAAGAATGTCCCCCTATCAAGTATTATATCTTCTTGTTACCCATAAACTCATAGGGGAAGATTTATCAAAACCTGTCCAGAGGAAACGTTGCTGAGTTGCCCATAGCAACCAATCGGATCGCTTCTTTCATTTTTGAAAAGGCATCTGAGAAATAAAAGAAGCGATCTGATTGGTTGCTATGGGCAACTCCTCTACAAAGGTTTTGATAAATCTCCCTATTAGAGACTTTTTTTTTTTTTTTACCCTACATGTATAATCATGTCATTCTACATTATCAACCATGTACACTATGGTAGCAGATCCATTCTTTAAAGGGTTTTGTTGTTTTTTTTTTTTTTTTTTTTGATGCAGAGTTAGAGGTCATTGGTGGATATGAGAGAAATCAAACTGGAATAAAAGCAGGTTACGGTACCTGTTACTGCCTCCTCCCTGACAAATGCTTCTGCGAGAAAAATATAGAGGAGGGTAAGAAATTTATTTACCACCTTTTTTTACCTTTTAAACTGAATGGGGGAGATTTATCGAAACCTGTTAGTGGTGCAGTTGCCTATAGCAACCATTCAGATTGTTTCTTTCATTTTTAGAGAGACGTGGGAAAAATGAAAGACGCAATCTGATTGGTTGCTATGGGCAACTGCACCACTCTTCCTCTAGACATGTTTTAATAAATCTCCCCAAATATTACTAAATACAGCCTGTATTATACAAGTGTGCATATTTCCCAGCTGAGATTTTCCAGAAAAATAAGTAAAAAAAAAAAAAAAATGTGATAAATTATATTTGACTAATATTTGCTATTTCTTTTACAGTCCAGCTGTGTGATGAAGCTTGTAAAACGGTTATCGCATGTGGAGTTTTCCTATCTTTTATCATCTCTGTGCTGTTGTCCTCATACTTTATTCACCGCTATCACAAAAACTCACCAAAGCCCCCTATAGCTTCTGCTGAGATGACTTTCCGCCGACCTGCCCAGTCTTACCCAATCAGCTACTCCTCAACTAATGCTCGACGACCATCTCTAGATTCTATGGAAAACCAAGTCTCAGTGGATACATTTAAAATACCAGTGAGTTCTTGAGCCCAATGTTAGATTATTTGTTTAATATTATATTTTCATATCCACCAGTCAATCATCTACCAATTATCCATGGCAATTTACCCAGCGTAAGGTGCTCAATCAGTTTTCTTCTGCTCGTGTATGTTTAGATTTTTTTGGGATAGTGATTGTGGTTATTTAAGGTGGAAAGCTTTGACATATTGGTTTAGGTGTTATGGTCAGAATCTGGGGTTCAGGTTAGTCTTCCACATATTGGTGGTTCTACCAGGACCTCACCTACAGAAATGTGGAAACATGGCTACAGTAAGGCTAGGATTCCATTGAGATTTTTGCAATGCTTTTTTTTAAGCTTAAAAACGCCTTTGTGTGGAATTTGCCTTTTATTGCCCCTTTTGGCGTATTTTTTTTTCTAAATTTGTTGGGTATTAAAAAAAAAGGATGCAGTAGGGATGGGAAAAAAAAGTTATTTTTTAGAACAACATTTTAATACATTTTAATAATGTGTGTGTGTTTCACTTTTTTTTTCAATCTATTTTTTTTACAAACTGTTCCATGGTGGGAGTTATAGTACCTGTACTAATAGACAGATCGCCCCGGGTGTTACTCCTGACACCCGATGCAATCATCCGTAATATAGCAGAGATGAGAAGCGACTCTATACAGCGCTCACATCTCTGTACTATATTCCGGCCAGTGATGTGAATAGAACATCACTCAGATTTTCTGCCCAGAGTGGTGATTGGCCGGATGGTTGCAGCCAATCACCGCTCTCAGCGGGAAATATGAATGAGTGATGTTCTATTCATATCACTGACCGGAGTATAGTGCAGAGATGCGAGTGCAGGAGAAAGCTGCTCCATCTCTGCAATTGATAGGACGATCACATCGGGTGTCAGGAGTGATACCCGCTGTGATATGTCCTTAACAGCAGGTACTACTACTCCCAACATGGAGAACACTCTGCTCCATGCTGGGAGCTGTAGTACCTGCATTAATAGACAGATCGCAGCGAGTGTCACTCCTGACACCCGCTGTAATCTTCCTGTATAATAACAAAACGGGGGACGCTGTTTTTTTAAAGGTAACCTTACAGACAGAACATGCTGCTGTTGCTAAGGGCAGCACAATATAGACAGGCATGCCATTTCCAGCGGTCTGTCGCTTCTGCAAGTAAGTGCTGTATGTAAGTTTGACTAAACTACTGTACAGTGAGAGAGGAGTTCAGCATATTTATTAGGCACCACTTCCCTGCCCATCTGCCGATGACTGACAGGCTTCACTCTATGTACGTAGAATGGGAGAATCTGGATGGATACGACAGATTCATCACTTGCCGCACTGGGCGCATACTGCAAACTTCAACATGTACTATGTATCTGCATATGAAAGACCACTGGAAACAGCATGTCCGCATGGTAAGGGGGTGGACATGCTGTTTCCAGCGGTCTTTCATATGCAGATACATAGTACATGTTGAAGTCTGCAGTATGCGCCCAGTGAAAAACACACACACGCTACATTTTTATTATTATCTGCTACATTTTTAGTGCCCTGCCCGCCCACATAAATTGATCCTTGTTTAAAAATTAATAAAAATTTCATTATTAAAAAGAAAAGCATAAGTTTCCTTAAAGGTGTACTCCACCTCTAGACATCTTATCCCCAATCCAAATAATAGGGGATAAGATGTCTGATCGCGGGGGTCCCGCCGCTGGGGACCCCCGCAATATAGCATGCGGCACCCACCTGTTTCTGCTTCGGAAGCGCTGGAGGGTCTGGGTCCCTTTTACCGGAACGGAAGTCCGTGACGTCACGCCCCACCCCCTCAATGCAAGTCTATGGGAGTGAGTCGTGACGTCACGGACTTCCGTTCCGGTGGTCGGGACCCAGACCCTCCAGCAATTCCGGAGCAGAAAGAAGAATAAAAATCACTGGCAAAAATGCCAAAGTTAAAACCAACATGGCGTTTTTCTTGGCCTTTTTGCTCTCCCATAGACTTCTATGGGAGGAAAACGCCACGATTTCTGTGCAAAAAACGCCAATCTAGGATTTGGAGGGCGTTTTTGAAAACCAGCCTCTGCACCCAAAATAGCTAAAAAAAACGCCCCAAAGAAAAAAAAAAAAGCCAAACTGAAAAACGCCAAGTGGATCTGGCATTCTGCAGTTTACTATTGCAGCTAACATCTGAAAAAACGCAGTGCGGAAAAAATGGGCATTTTTTTATGGCAATTTTATGTGAAAATCCTCAGTGGAATTTCAGCCTTAGGATGAGGAAAAAAAGTGAAGCTTGACTAAAGAATCTAAAAGGGGCCTTTTAAGGACTTCCAAGAAAGGTTGTAGCTCTCTAAGCCAGCGTTTACAAGATTTTTATTGGAAAATGTTGTAGTTTATTTTTATTTATTGTTTTACATTTTTTTTCATGTATTTAACTAAAATTTAAGTATTGATTAAAGGGGTTGTCCCATTTCCTTACAACCATCTTTTTCAGCTTCTCTGGCCTGTTTTCAGGGGCTGGAGGTGATTAGGAAAGCCAAAAGCAGCCAAAGCTGGAAGTTAAGCAATAACTTCCATTTTAATGGGAGTTACACAAACCATAATGCCTAAAGTAACATAAACAGAGTTCCAAAGAGGCCAGGGGAAACAGGCTGTTGTACACAGGCCAAATGAGCCTGAAAAGCCAGAAGTAAGGAGATTGGACAAACCCTTAAGTAATAATGTGTTCATCAAACTTAAAAAAATTGCCAAATAGATTATTTTTTCTTTGTCTTTTATTTAAAGGAGGATCCAAAGTGGGAATTTCCAAGGAAAAACTTGGTTCTTGGCAAAACCCTTGGTGAAGGAGAGTTTGGGAAAGTGGTTAAGGCGACGGCATTTAGGTTGAAAGGAAAAGCCGGGTATACCACAGTGGCTGTCAAAATGTTAAAAGGTAATTACAGAAAATCATGGTCCCATTTTCTTACATAACATTCTACAATGACTGATACTTACTTGTCCTTGCTCCCACACTGTGTGTGGTCCTTGTGGGGTGCTGCCTGGAGTGACCCTTTGCTACTATGACCTGTTCAGACCTATACCTCTCCTTTCTGCTTTTCCCTTTTCGTTTACTGACTGTGCCTTGACATTATCGTTTGGTTTTGACTTGGCCTTTCTGAGCCTGTTAACTTACTGAGTGTAGGTGCCATCGCCCAGTTGGGGGTCACCACTTTGGCAGATTATTCAAGTAGGTAGGGGCGAGTTCTGGACTGCATGGTTTATTATCTACAGCGACACCCACCTAACAACTACTTATTTCTCTTGTATGCTTTTGTGGTATCAAATGCCATGAGATTTGTACAGTTTCAACTATGTTATAATTGGCAACTAATGCACTAATACTAAATAGTCCCTGATTCCAATGGCGTTTATACTTGTTACCCTGTCAAATTCCCCCCCCCCCACACACACACCTATCTTGACCCCAATGTATAATGTTCACTATCTTTATTGCTGTCTAGCTACAATTAAAAAAAAGGTAGCAATTACTTTGAATCAAAAACATATAGGTTTGAATGTAAGGCTAAGGGAGTATGATTCACCCCCCACCCCCTTCCCTAGTTTCCTAGTCAACTAGTATGCTATTCAAGGAAAGATACAGATTGGGGGGAGAGCAAAGGTTGGCTCTATCCATGATGCTTATTGGTTGCGACAAGCTGCTAAGCTTGAAGCTATGTAGTAAAGTAAAAAAAATAATAATAATAAATAAAAAAAATAAAATAAAAGACAGATGGGGGTGTGCCTAGTGCATTAACTCAATAACTAGGATCCCCTTAGAATAGCAAGGGGGGAGAATAAAATGCAAGTATGTGAGAGGATGGGCAAGCGTGCTTGTAGATAATAGCCGCTCACCTTAAGCAAGTGGTATAACTCTCATATCACCCCACTAAATTGGGGGTATCAGGAAGCAACAGCTGCTGGCCTTGAGGTCCCAGGAGATGGTGAAACCAATCCTGCAATAAACAGGGGAGAAGAGCAAAGAAAAAGGATCTCACTTGGTAGGCGCTGCTGTGTAGTTGCCAGGAGAGATGGAATCCAAACATGGAAAGAGGTATGGTAAACCAAAGGTTTTATTGAAGATGGTAGCAGTTAAAATAAAAAAAACAATAAAAGTAGCTGCAGAATAGGATGGCGCGTTTCGGAGGAACACCTGCCTCAGATCAGTATTGTACAGTAACAAACATTGCAGGCGCATATAGGGAGTAAAAAGGCGCCAATGTTGCTGGGAGGAGACTTAAAATACACATAATGCGTTACAAAGTATATAAAACATCATCATTTTGAATAGGAAGTTGAAAGTGATTGCTGTTTCAATATTATGAATAATGTTTACAGCGGCAGGTAGTGGCCAGAGGCGAGACCGATCACTAGCTGTAATGTGAATATGCAGCTGCGGTGGCCGCATCTCTGTGGAAGCCATCGTTAGGACGTGTTGCCAGGTAGGGAATCACATGATTCTAATTGGCCAGTGAGAAGCCGTGGGCGGAGTCGTGAGCCGTGCTGTGTGTGGTGCTGCGGGGATGTCAATAGGAGTGCTGTCAGCGCTGTCTACACAGCTTCTGACAGCGCTCCTATTGACATCTCCCCAGCACGGCTCACGACTCTGCCCACAGCTTCTCACTGGCCAAATAGAATCGTGTGATTCCTTACCTGGCAACACGTCCTAACGATGGCTTCGGCAGAGAGGCAGCGCCGCAGCTGCATATTCACATTACAGCTAGCGATCGGTCCCGCCTCTGGCCTCTACCAGCCGCTGTAAACATTATTCATAATATTGAAACAGCAATCACTTTCAACTTCCTATTCAAAATGATGTTTTATATACTTTGTAACGCATTGTGTGTATTTTTTTTAAACAGGCTTTGAATGTGCCAAGTCTCCTCCCAGCAACATTGGCGCCTTTTTACTGCCTATATATGCTTGCAATGTTTGTTACTGTACAATACTGATCTGAGGAAGGAGGAAGGTGTTCTTTTGAAACGCGTCATCCTATTCTGCAGCTACAGTGACCCCCCGACTTACGATGGCCCCGACATATGATCATTTCAACATACGTTGGCCTCTCAGAGCCCATCGTATGTTGAAGGCAGCATCGACATATGATGCTGCTGTGTGTCGGGGTCATCGTACAAACAGCTATCTGACAGCGCTGACAACTTCAGCAACTGACAGATAGTTGTTTAATGTGCCCCGTTCTGCCTCCTGTTACTCACATGCTGCCCTGCTAACTCACGCAGGCTTCCACTGTGAGCTCCGTGTAAGCCCCCCCCCCAGTGCAGCCATAGCCAATAGCCTGCAGCATCTTGCTGCAGGCATCCAATGAGCTGCTGGCTGCCCTCCCCTTCCTTTCCTATAGAGCTGTAGTCGGCAGGATCGTAATGGAGGACATTCTGTCCCCCCTGAAGGTATTTAAAGAACTGTACAGTACTGTATGCGATGTCACACATCACATACAATACATATACACACTATACACCCCATACATCAATGTTTCCCTATCAGTGTGCCTCCAGCTGTTGCAAAACTATAACTTCCAGCATGCCCAGACAGTCAATGGCTGTACATGCATGCTGGGAGTTGTAGTTGTGCAACAGCTGGAGGCACCCTGGTTTGTTAAACACTCCCCATACACTCAACATACAATGGTCATCCCAGAACCAATTAGCAGTTTCCCATAGAGATATGGATTCAACATACAATGGTTCCGAGGCCCCAGAACCAATTACCATTTTTACATAGACATATGTACTCGACATATGATGGTCTCAACATATGATGGTTCTCCTGGAACCAATTATTATCATATGATGAGGGACCACTGTACTTTTATTGTTTTTGTATTTTAACTGCTACTATCTTCAATAAAACCTTTCGGTTTACCATACCACGTTTCCAAGTTTGGATTCCTTCTCTCCTGGCAACTACACAGCAGCGCCTACCAAGTGAGATCCTTTTTCTTCGCTCTGGGCTGGGATTATGTATTAAATGGGAGATCATTTGGAATGACTGATGTTTAAAAGGACTTGAGAGTCTTAGTTAACAGTAAATTTAGCTGTAGTGACCAGTGTTGGGCAGCTGCTGCCAAGGCAAATAAAATCATGGGGTTCATCAATAGGGGCATAGATGCCCACGACAAGGAAATAATTCTACCGCTGTATAAATCACTAGTCAGACCACACATAGAATAATGTGTACAGTACTGGGCACCAGTTTACAAGAAATATATAGTGGAGCTGGAGAGGGTTTAAAGACGGGCAACCAGGGTAATACGGGGAATGGGAGGACTACAGTACACAGATTATCAGAATTAAGGTTATTTAGTTTAGAAAAAAGAAGGCTTAGGGAAGACCTAATAACCATGTATAAATATATCAGGGGACAATACAGAGATCTCTCCCATGATCTATTTATACCGAGGACTGTATCTATAACAAGGGGGCATCCTCTACGTCTAAAGGAAAGAAGGTTTCTTTACTGTAAGAGCAGTGAGACTGTGGAATTCTCTGCCTGAGGAGGTGGTCATGGTGAACTCTGTAAAAGAATTTAAAAGGGGTCTGGATGCATTTTTGGAGAATAATAACATTACAGGTTATGGATTCTAGATCTATAGGGACAGAACGTTGATCCAGGGATTTATTCTGATGCCATATTTGGAGTCGGGAAGGAATTTTTACCTCTAGTATGAGGGTTTTTGTCTTCCTCTGGATCAACTCAGTAGGGACTCATTAGGGTTATGGGTTGAACTTGATGGACTCTGGTCTTTTTTCGACCTTATGAACTATGTTACTATGTTCTCCACTAAGCTTGAAGCTAGGCGCTACTGATGCCATGCTTAGTCTGTATTAATCCTAATGTAATATTTCACCAGCCAGGCTTTTGATCCCCTAGGAGAACTGATCTCCTACATGAAAAATAATATAAAAGAAACCTGAATTTGGCTATCATATCTTTTCACAGAAAGCGCCTCCCAGAGTGAACTACGGGATCTTCTTTCTGAATTCAACCTCTTAAAACAGGTTAACCATCCACATGTCATCAAATTATATGGAGCTTGTACACAGGATGGTAAGTACATCTATTCATTGATCACTCAACTGTATTCTTCTGTTAGATCAGTTTATTATGTATCTTCACAAAGTACTAGCTTATTTTTAAAATTCTGTAAATATATGTGGTTTGACACAAGGAGACTTGAGTAGCCAGAGAGGTGCTGTGCAGCAAGGTCAGGGAGCAGCCACCCAGGAACAAGCTGTTGGTGAAAAAGAGAATAAGATACTTTGCTACTACTGCTGGGCTAGTGTGGCTGTAGGCAGGGCGACACAGCTCGCACCAGGTATATGTAATTTGTATTGCCTGACGTGCAGTCCGGGCGCCGGGCAGGTAACTTCTTCAGACATTTAGCGCTGCTTCGGGCAAGCAGCGCTAAATGCCGGTGTAATGAAGAAAACTGTGCACTGTAGCGGAATGTGACCCTCTGCACAGGGACACAGTTTTCTGCTTTGCAGGCTGCTCCCTCTAATTCCATTCCCACTACCCTCCCTCAACTGTGTCACATTCCGCTTCAGGGCACAGTTTTCTTCATTACACAGGGAGGTTTCACTTACCCCGCCCTCCTCTGCAACTCCGGTTGGCTGGCTGGCCTGAGTCTGAAGAGGGACGTCGCACATGTGACGTACCTCCGCAGACCCGCACAGGAGGACGTCAGTGACGTCACTCGTCAGGCCGATGCAGGAGAAAAGGGCAGCGCAGGACAGGTAAGTGTGTCTGTGTGTGTGTGTGCATGTGTGGGTGTCTGTCTGTGTGTGTGGGTGTGTGCGTGCATGTGTGGGTGTCTGTCTGTCTGTCTGTGTGTGTGTGTGCGTGAGTGCGTGTGGGGGGGGGGGGAAACCTGCTACTACCTAATGTGGGGAACCTGCTTCTACCTAATTTGGGGAACCTGCTTCTACCTAATTTGGGGAACCTGCTTCTACCTAATTTGGGGAACCTGCTTCTACCTAATTTGGGGAACCTGCTTCTACCTAATTTGGGGAACCTGCTTCTACCTAATTTGGGGAACCTGCTTCTACCTAATTTGGGGAACCTGCTTCTACCTAATTTGGGGAACCTGCTTCTACCTAATGTGGGGAACCTGCTTCTACCTAATGTGGGGAACCTGCTTCTACCTAATGTGGGGAACCTGCTTCTACCTAATGTGGGGAACCTGCTTCTACCTAATGTGGGGAACATGCTACTTCCTAATGTGGGGAACTATACTGCACCTAATGTGGGGAACTATACTGCACCTAATGTGGGGAATTATATTGCCAACCTAATGTGGAGAACTATACTGCACCTAATGTGGGGGAACTATACTGCACCTAATGTGGGGGAACTATACTATACCTACTGTGGGGGAACTATACTATACCTAATGTGGGGGAACTATACTGCAATTAATGTGGGGGAACTATACTGCATGTGATTAAGGGGAGCAGGGGACTGGTGAAGGGGTACATGGGATTGATTAAGGGGGCAGGGGACTTATTAGATATAAGAATATTTGTCAAATACTTTTTTCCTCTTTGTGTACGTTTATGGGGGGGGGGGGGTGCCACAAGGTTAGCTCGCACAGGGCGCCTGAACACCTAAGGTCGGCCCTGGCTGTAGGTAAGTTAGCTTTAAGAGAAAGAGACTAGTCGATATATTGAGGGACTTCAGGCCTACGATGAGTCCTATTCATGTACTGTAAGTCTAACACTGTGTGGACTGGTGGTGCTAAAAGGAACAGAAACAAAGTGTGTCTTTGGAGAATAGGGCAAGTATTGGAGAGTTGTCTCTGCTTCTGTGTAACACAAGGATACAAAGTAGTGAGCCTCCTGCTGTGCAAGATAGAGGAAGACTAGGATTTACTTTATTCTGCAACCATCAACTTACCATAGCCCCCCAAAACATAAACTGGAACTGTGTAAAGTATCTTGTGGCTTGAAATAAAACTCCTGTGTGCGCAGAGTATTATATGACATACAAGCTGCACATTTACAGCCGTGGGAATTTTAAAAACAGTGAAAAGTAGTGAGCACAAGGACTGGAAGAGACACAATTCATACTAAATAACTATGCAATCTCCCAAGTGGTGTATAGGAGGAGCAGGCTGTGGCAAGGGGTATCCTCCCTGAGGCCCACATTGGCAGAGCAAAGGCAATAACCAGCAGTCACTTTAACTCAACCCAATTTGGTAGAACCTTGGCAGGTTGCAGGGGGTCCGACTGCCGGGGCCCAACACGATCTACCGTACGGGGCCTAAGGCTCTTTGCCGAAATAGCGTGTTTCAACCACTGCATGATGCAGCGACAGATGCCCCCTCAATACATCTCTATGGCAGAGTAGACTGCCGAATGCAGCACTCTGGCTCTCTTATAGAGATGTATTGAGGTGGCGTGTCGGGCGCCGCATCATGCAGTCGTCGGACACTCCCCCTTGCCGCTGACTGCCAGAGCCCCGTATAGGAGATCGGGAGATAAGTTTTCATATCCCGGGTACTTCTTTGAGAGGAGCCCCCTTGCAAGCAAGCTTAGAATTCTAGAAAACTGCTTTTTATTAATGTAATCAAATGGTTTTATGTTACCTTGTATCTACCGTTTTATTAAAGCCCTTTTTACCATCTTTAATATTTACATTTGTGTTTTCTTTCCCCTGTTTCATTCAGGTCCTCTGCATCTTATAGTCGAGTATGCAAAGTACGGCTCTTTACGTAGTTTCCTGAGGGAAAGTCGCAAAGTAGGACCTAGTTCTGTAGGTGGTGACTCAAATCGTAACTCCAGCTATTTGGACAATCCTGATGAAAGAGCCCTGACTATGGGAGACCTCATTTCCTTTGCATGGCAAATATCCAGGGGAATGCAATATTTGGCAGAAATGAAGGTATGTAGAACTACTATATGATCATTTTCTTGAGGTAGCTACTCCAAAATATACCTTCAACATTGAGTGAGTCCATATTTTTTCATCTAAACGTTTGAAAAAATGCCATAAAGGAGTAATGTATGCTTCATGGAGCCTGAATGTTTAGCTATTACACATTTGACATTTATGTGTTAATTTATTTGATATAAAGAAAAATTCTTGATGGACATGGGGATTCCATAATTTTTTGTAAAGATTGTATATTTAACAGAAAAAAATAAAAAAGGAATAGGGGGTGGGAAGGTTTCAGAGATTTGGTGCTGTGTTGAATGGTAACCTATTGTTACAACTGTAGCAATTACTTTAAATCAGTTGCATATATAACAAATATCGTATATATCTATCTGTTATTTTACCAGCTTGTTCATCGAGATCTGGCGGCACGAAATGTCCTTGTGGCAGAAGGTCGTAAAATGAAAATCTCAGATTTTGGTCTCTCTCGAGATGTTTATGAAGAGGATTCGTATGTTAAGAGAAGCAAGGTAAACTCTTTGACACTTTTTTTTAATATTACACATGCTAGGACCACACATAAAAAACTGTACTATGCAGTAAATCATATCAGACCTAGATTGTGTTTGTCTTAAAGTGTATCTGTCATTAGCAAAAACTTATTATATAATGTAGATAATAACAATATATGTATATTTGTGATATACATTGGTTAAAAAAATTTGTATTTTGTTCCTGCAGCTATTGCTTGTGTGTCTCTATGAGGAGACCAAATACAGGAAGTGAGGGTGGACAGGCGGGGCTCTGTGCACGGAGGACAGGCGGGGCTCTGTGCACGGAGGTTCTGTGACACGCTCCCGACTCACACAGCAGGATGATGACAAGCCAGGAGCCTGCACAGAGCCTTGCCTTAATGTCCTGTATTTGGTTTTTTCACAGAGATACACATGCAATAGCTCCTGGGACAGCAAAATATACACATTCTTTAAAGGGGTACTCCGCTGGAAAAAAAATGTTTTGAATCAACTGGTGCCAGAAAGTTAAACAGATTTGTAAATTACTTCTATTAAAAAATCTTAATCCTTCCAATAGTTATTAGCGTCTGAAGTTTTCTGTCTAACTGCTCAATGATGATGTCACGTCCCGGGAGCTGTGCATGATGGGAGAATATCACCATAGGAACTGCACAGCTCACGGGACGGGAGTCATCAGAGAGCAGTTAGACAGAAAACAACAACTCAACTTCAGAAGCTAATAACTATTGGAAGGATTAAGATTTTTTAATAGAAGTAATTTACAAATCTGTTGAACTTTCCGGAGCCAGTTGATATATAAAAAAAAGTTTTGACCTGGAATACCCCTTTAACAGTACAATTACAGAATCAAGCCACAGCAAGTAAAAATAAAGGGGTCCAATGTTGCTGTCTTATTGCTATTATTTTTGGTACAAATTTGTTACTATGTATAAAAGATTATTTGCAATGAATAAGAGTGGACTAGGGGGTGCTTTTTAAAATATATTTAAAAAAATAATAATAATAATACTCCCTTTCCACAAGCTATTGTTCTGCAGCTCCTGCTCCCTGCTGCTGTAGACTGTTTCCTACTCTGAGCAGATTAGTTTTAATTTCCTTACACACATATATATATATATATATATATATATATATATATATATGTGTGTGTGTAAATGTGTATATAATTGTTTTTTTTTCTATTTATTTGTAATTACTACACTTTAAAAATCCCTGTCAATCCCCATGTCACACTAGAGCTAAGCTTACATACAGGTTTTTTCTGGTATATAATTATATTTATAATTTCTGGTATATAATATACATTTACCGTATATACTCGAGTATAAGCCGACCCGATTATAAGCCGAGACCCTTAATTTCAACCCAAAATCCCACGAAAAGTTATTGACTCGAGTATAAGCCTAGGGTGGGAAATATATCATCCCCCCCTGTCATCATCCAGACCCGTCATTAACATCCTCATCATCATCACCGCCTGTCATCATCCAGACCCTCATCATCATCACCTGTCATCATCCCCTTGTCATCATCCCCACCCCCCTTCATCATCCCCTTGTAATCATCCCACACACCCCCCCTTCATCATCCCCTTGTCATCATTCCACCCCCCTTCATCATCCCACACCCCCCTGGGAGTTGTAGTTTTGAAACCTCCGGAGGTCCGCAGGTTGAAGACCACTGCGGCCTTCGACATCATCCAGCCCCCTCTCACCCCCCTTTAGTTCTGTACAGTACTCGCCTCCGCTCGGCGCTGGTCCGGTGCTGCAGGGCTGTCCGGTGAGTAGGTCGTCCGGTGGGATAGTGGTTCCGGGCTGCTATTTTCACCGGGGGCGCCTCTTCTCCGCGCTTCGGGCCCAGAATAGAGGCGTTGCCTTGACAATGACGCAGAAGTACGTTGGCAATGAACGTACCTCTGCGTCGTTGTCAAGGCAACGTGACTATTCTGGGGCCGGGCCCGAAGCGCTTAGAAGAGGCCTCCCCGGTGAAGATAGCAGCCCGGAACCACTATCCCTCCGGACGACCTCCTCTCCGGACAGTCCTGCAGCACCGGACCAGCGCCGAGCGGAGGAGAGTACTGTACAGAACTAAAGGGGGTGAGAGGGGGCTGGATGATGTCGAAGGCCGCAGTGGTCTTCAACCTGCGGACCTCCGGAGGTTTGAAAACTACAACTCCCAGCAAGGAGTTGTAGTTTTGAAACCTCTCGAGGTCCGCAGGTTGAAGACCACTGCGGGTGGAGAGTTCACTCGAGTATAAGCCGAGGGGGGTGTTTTCAGCACGAAAAAATCGTGCTGAAAAACTCTGCTTATACTCGAGTATATACGGTATTTATTTATTTATTTTTTATGTTTTTTTTTTACTACTACTGCAGTTTTTTGAGCCAAACACCAAAGGAATGCGAAATAGAAAGGAAAGACTTATACCTCTCCTTCCCACTGGATCTACTTCTGACCTAAGGTTCAAAAACTGCAGTGGCAGTTTTCCAAATAACTCCAGGAAAAAACCTGTGTGGAAAACAATGATGACAGGGCATCTAAAAAGTTAAAGGGTTATTCCAGGCCAAAACTTTTTTTTATATATATCAACTGGCTCCGGAAAGTTAAACAGATTTGTAAATTACTTCTATTAAAAAATCTTAATCCTTTCAATAGTTATTAGCTTCTGAAGTTGAGTTGTTGTTTTCTGTTTAACTGCTCAATGATGATGTCACGTCCCGGGAGCTGTGCAGTTCCTATGGGGATAATTTCCCATCATGCACAGCCGGAACGTGACATCATCATTGAGCAGTTAGTCAGAAAACTTCAGAAGCTAATAACTATTGGAACGATTAAGATTTTTTAATAGAAGTAATTTACAAATCTGTTTAACTTTCCGGAGCCAGTTGATATATATAAAAAAAGGTTTTGCCTGGAATACCCCTTTAAGGTGGTTGGTCATCATACCCATCATAATGACCAATGTGACACCCCAAGTATACAGTATTTTGAAAATATGGTGGCGCTCTGAAAATATTTATTTTTAAGTTAGAGAATGCACGTACAATAGAAACAGTAAAATAAAAAGAATAATGCATTTATTTGCAGGATTTAACATCTTTAAAAAACTGATCAATAATAGAATGTGCCTGATTCAGAACTTGATTTTAGGAAAATTCTAATTCTGCATAATAAATTACATTTATTTTTCTTTTCCTTGATGCGTGAAAATATCAGAACTTGATAATTGAATTTGATTTATTTGGTTCTTAAAGTGAATTATTGGATACAGTGGTGTATAAGTAGCTTTTACCTCATATTAGAAATAAGAATGTAATAAATATGTTATTTATGACTTGGCAGAAGCGTTCCCAGGAACACTGGTCCAGTGGAGAAATGTGAGATCATTCTTTGTTAGCATTCAGTTCTCTATCTTTTCTATTGAATCCTGTGAACACATGATCATATGTTTTTGGCCACTTCTCTTATAAATTGTAAAACAAAAATAGAGAAACAGAAACATAGCCGCACATCCACAATTTGTACCCTGATCTACTTGCTTCTCACATAATTTCAAAAACTAACAGGTTGTTAGTATACATTTTGATCAAAAAGTACAAGCCCACTCGCCACCTCAAGGCCACCTATTCAGAGTGGGTCCCTAACCTAACACTGGCGTAGCGCAGGGCAGAGACCACCGCCTCCGAGACACCAGGCCCACAGGAGGAACGACCCAGTGACCAAGCAGCCCCACTGCTGCCCGACCAAGCCCCTGGCCCCAGGCCACTCAACCTCACACACCAAGCACCACAGTAACAATGACTGCCACAGAGCACCACACCAGTGTGAACACCTACCAAGTGCTCCATGCCAGAGGGCTGGGAGAATGCTAGGAGGAATGCTGGGCCAAAGGAGTGGAGTGCGGTCTATGAATTTATGCTGAGAAGCAAGTAGATCGAAATACAAATTGTGGATGTGCCGCTGTGTTTCTGTTTCTTTATTTTTGTTCTCTTATAAATTGTCTGCATCATCGCTTGCTAAAATCCTGGATGCCATGGGACAAATGATAAAGTGCCTTTTGTGCTAAATCTTAAATACTTTAAAGTTTTATATTTAATTATTTACTACGGTAGTTAAAATATTTTCATGTTTGATAATCCCCCCCTCTTCTCTAATTTCCAGGGAAGAATACCAGTGAAGTGGATGGCTATAGAATCCTTGTTTGACCACATATACACCACACAAAGTGATGTGTAAGTTTTTGATTTATCAGGACTTCCTAAAAATATTTTTTTAAATAATTTATTCTTCCTACATACAGCAAAGCAATAGCTGGGGTCGACTGATGGATCATAATGCAATCTTATCAGAACGACTTCAGCTCTGTTAAATATAGGTGGCCATACACCATCAATAGCTGTCAGTCCTAACAGCTATATTTCCATTCTTTTCATATAATAATGAACAGTAAGCACAGGCAAGTGTGACTGTGTGCTGAATGGAGAAGGGTAAGCCACTGTCAGACTGTTATAGAGGTGTTTTTCCCCCCATGAACAAAAACATTCTGCAGTCGAAAGCCAACATGTCTGATCCTTCTTTTCCCTGACTGAGAGTTGGAAGGCCGCCATATACAACCAGACAGCCAGATGGTCTCGCTGAAATTAGTGGGTTAACTCTTCTGTAATGTAAGTTGAGGATTTAGGGGGTATGCCCGAATTAGAAGCTATCCCCTATTATTACTATAGAGGATAACTAGCTGACTGTGGAGGTCCGACCTCTTGGACCCCAATGATCATGAAAACAGAGGTAATATGTCACTTTATTCATTTTGGAGGACATCTTACCTTGTTCTTGTGATCAATGGTGGTCAAATCCCCACTGATCAGCTAGTTATAACTAGCTAATTGTAAGATAACCCCCTTATAGGGTCACTCAGGTAGTCCTAATACAGACACATTTTAGCATCTGTAATATGTCCACAAGTCCCAGCTCAACTGCAGGTCTGATGACCCAAATTAGGGACATGTGCTGCTGTTAGTTTAGGTCATTAGGCCCATGGTCAGACTGGGATTTAAGGCCATATTTCTAGCCATCTTAATGAGGCATAAAGTAGAAAATAAGCTGACCTGAGCTAAAGCTTTTTGGCTCTTTACTAAGCATATGAGAAGCTTCTTTCATAAAATATTGGCAGTTCAAAGCCCAGAACCCTATTTGAAAAACCTGACGGGGGTCTATGATATACTAGAAGTTTTTTTTTATAACTAGTAGTACTGATTTATTTATGGCATTTCACCTTGTGCTGTCTTATGATAACAGGTGGTCCTTTGGGGTTCTTCTGTGGGAAATTGTTACCCTTGGTGGAAATCCATACCCAGGTATTGCTCCAGAGCGTCTCTTCAACCTCCTCAAAACTGGCTACAGGATGGAAAAGCCAGAGAATTGCAGTGATGAAATGTAAGTATGATGTACAATCAATAAGACATGTTACTAGTATAAGCTCAAGATTGAAAAAAAGATATTAAAGGACCTCCAAATTCATGGTTGAGTTGACTCCAAAATACATACTTGAAGCATAAAATGGGCTTCACAGCACACTCTATTGCTGATGTAAAGTGGTTCATTGAAGCACATTAATACAATCTCCATAAGAATTTTATTTGATTATTGCTAATAATTGTCCTATGAATTTTTAGGTACAATCTCATGCTGAAATGTTGGAAGCAGGAGCCCGATAAGAGGCCAACATTTGGTGAGATCAGTAAAGAGTTGGAGAAAATGATGGTGAAAAGCAGGGTGAGTGCAAAATTTAGTCTGCACCATAATGTTAATGCTGAATTATTTTTGTGTATATAGATGGATAGATAAAAATCAAGCTCTTTACGATATAAGGTTAGGTTAATACACAGAAGTTTGGTTAGTCACATTCATATGCATATACACAGTGTATGTATTTATGTACACTGATATACACACACAAAAACTCATGTATAATGACATATAGACTTAAACACTGCAGTCACTATCCTACTTCTCATACACTATGATACTTTAGGATAGTCAATATGGAGGCTGCAGAGTACAGGTGTGTGTGGGCGGCTGCACATCTTAGTTTTGTCCCCACATACACAGATATGCAGAGATATATAGAGGGATGCAAAAATACTTTACATGCACTAAAACAGTGTTTCCCAACCCAGTCCTCAAGGCACACCAACATTCCGGGTTTTTTCAGTTACTCCATTGGAATAGAACAGGGAAAAATTAAAATCCTGGACTGTTGGTGTGCCTTGAGGACTGGGTTGGGAAACACTGCACTAAAAGATAAAGTAGGATTTTTCAGCTAAGAATACCCCTTTCAATGTAGCTGTAAAATCATTTCTCTGACTGTATTCTCTTGAAATTCTTGACTTGGTGTAAAGGGCATAAAGGTTGTGTCATTGGGAATACTGAGAAGCACCAATTTTATCTTCCCATAAGCATGTATCTCACTGTATCCCCACCCCAAAATATATACCTCTACATATAAATAATACCACCATATTATGACTACTTAACATGGTATGCCCATAGACAGGCAAATCCAGTAGAGATCAGGTGTAGCTGGGGAATAAACAAGAATGAAATCCACATATGCCTTAGGACAGCCCCGATGACCATTATGGCAAGCACAATACCTCATATTGCAGCCACAAGGTGCCTTCATTGAGTTTGCTTAAATGCCAGATGAGTGGATGAAGTATATTTCTAGTAGACTGAGAAAAAGTACATCTAACAACACCTATAGAACCCAGAGCCACATCAATATTACTATCTTCGTCTTACTATATATTGCTGGCAGAATAAATAACATAATTGGTGCCACTATGCTGTTGATCAATTGACAAAGTAGTTAATAACCAATAGTAAATAACAAATTCATGGAAACTGCCCCTGTGCCAAGGCTTTGCATTACCACTGGTCAGCAGTGCTTTTGTCCTGATCATTTGTTTGTATTATGCTTTGATTATTGTATCGATTTTCTTGGAAGCATTTGTAACTTGCACTTTCTGGTCTGCATTTTAGGATTATTTGGACCTTGCTGCCTCTACTCCTGCAGACTCCATGCTCTATGATGATGGCCTTTCTGAAGAGGAGACACCTCTGGTGGACTGTAACAATGCCCCAATCCCCAGAACGCTTCCCTCAACTTGGATTGAAAACAAACTCTATGGTAGAATTTCCCATGCGTTTACTAGATTCTAGCTACGCTACCCAGTAGGACAAATGCCATCTATCTGAGCGTTAATAGAACTCTGCTTCTCAACAACCCCAGGGCTGTGTGTCTCTAAGAAATCAAACTTTGCTTTAAATGGCTGTTTAATTTCAAATTCTATTTATTTATTTGCTAAATTTTAATGCCAATGGTTAAATAATTTTGCAGCAGTGTTCAAAAGAAGCATAAGAAAATATTGTAGACATTTTCCATAAAACACATGCCTACAGTATAGCCAAGGAAATGATGTAGAAAGCTCTAATCCTAACTCATATCTGACATTGTATGGCGTAAACCAATGGCACTTAATATATAACTTACATACATATCTTGTTATATAAGGAGTAATATGGACAAAAGCTAGCCCATAAGAGCATCATCTACCATTTAGCGACCATACCATTATGTTCCTTGGCCTTGAAATCTGCTAGTGCAGCCAGTGAACAGTAAGGTCTCGGCATATTGTGCGCATAAGCTTATGCACCCAGTGGGGGAAATTTAATAAAACCCGTGCAGAGGAAAAGTTGACCAGTTGCCCATAGCAACCAATTATTTTGCTTCTTTAAAAAAAAATGTTTTTAACGTTATCTGGTTGCTATGGGCAATTGCTCCGCTCTTTCTCTACACAAGTCTCCCCTCAGATAACTATAACATTAATTTAGAAGCTCCGATAACATGAATATAATATTTGACACTAGTAAGCAATAAACTGCTTTTCCTAAGCTTGAATGTGGAAACAAATTGCATTCATATATTGATAAAGATAAGTCATTTGGTTAATATACATAGGGCATTAGTGTCAATTATCAAGAAAAACATTTCCTGATTTTGACCCAAAGCTTAATATTTCTATACAACTATATTAAGCCACAGTATGACCCAATAAGGAGGCACAAAAATAGTTTCTACAAAGCCTTTCTGACAGTAAATGCAGATCCTGGGTGCTATGGTATTAGTGCATAGTTGTATACAAAATACTCCAAAATTATTATCTTTTTATCAAAGGTAGAGCTCCTGAGCCCTAACATAGCATCTGTATCAGGGCCCCGCTCATACCATTTACAACTGATGTCTTCTTATTTGACCTCTCCATGTACCAGGACCCAGGTGTAACTGTCGCGTCTGTACCCTCTACAGCTACGCCTTTATCCTTGACCTTAGATATCTCACAGACCTGCTGTGCCGGTACCTAAAGCACAGATTGGAAGTTACCCTTTGTCATGTCAAAGGGCCACAGTAGAAAGTCTCCTAACCAACTTTTTGTCTTAGGCTATGTTCACACAAAGTATTTAAAGATATTTTTACAGATTTTACAGGAAAAAAAAATCTAAGGCAATGTTTTTTGGTCTATATTTTCAGCCTGCATTATTTCATGCAAAACAACAGAAAAAGTCTTTTGGTCCCTTTTTTTTTTAAGCTATTTTTTGCATTTCTATGAAATTTTTTTTTTTTCCACAAAGGTTCCCTTGGTTTTTTTTTTTCTTCCTAACAGCAAGTATTATGAAAACAGCCAAAGAAAAAACAAACAAAAAAAAAAACTGCAGCCAAAAAAGTATCTAGCAGTTCATATTACTCGCATAAATTTACAGCCAAAAATCTTACTGAATTAAATTGCCTACGGTTTTTCTATTAAATGTTATCATAAAATGTCTTTAAAAAATCATGTTTTTTTTCATCTGTTTTATTCAGTCATAAATTAGCTGTTTCTTCGTATGGGTAAAAAAAAAATGGACCAAAATACTGTGTGTGAACATAGCCTGAAAGTTTCAGTAATTTTTTTTAAGGCTCAAAATGAGTAAGGCTATAGCCCTAAAGTTTTTGTTTTAGAACTTGTATTAAAGTTGGCCTGTTCTAAATTTTTAAGGTAGGAGACGCCCATTATCTACTTGATGATACTATGTTAACGCATTACCATGGCTTAAGGACCATATATACAGAATAACTTGTAATGTACATTAAGGCTGATTAATGTAGGGCCATCCATAGTTTAGCACTGAAAATTGCCTAAGAAATTATATTATCTATCTTTGTCTAAGATTTGTGTACATAATTGACTAGGTCAGAGATTTGACATTAATAGTAGTTTTATATATTAGGTTAAACTGCATTATATTACAAATTGACATGTCTGGAATAACATGCATTGAACAGTAATGAAGACCATATCCTAATAACGACTAGAAGACCATATCCTAATCATAGCTAGAAGGCCATGGGGCAAATGTATCATTTGCACCCTTTTCACTCCACATTTTTTC